>NC_090647.1:100557533-100747533 GCF_040937935.1 Hyperolius riggenbachi | reverse complement strand
ACACATTCCGCCTCCTCTCTGTTGCCCGGTGGTGTTAGTGAAGGTGTGAGGAGAAGCACAGCAATTCCTATACAATCTTCCTCACACATTCCGCCTCCTTTGTGCTGCCGGGTGGTGTTAGTGGAGGTGTGAGGAGAAGCAGGCTGAACAAGCCAGCCTACATTCTTTTCCCAGGAGATCCCGGCCTTGTGTGAGATACAAGCCCTGTGTGCTCTGGGACCGCCTCAGGCCTTCTGTGCCTCCAATGTGACATGTCTGGAATAGCTGCACTGAAAGCCTTCTGGGAGGCATCCGTCTAAGATTTCCTTGCCTATATTGTTTGTTAAAATGACTAATTGGTGCACTTTTTCCTCAGATAGTTACTTTGTTTATTTTTTTTAACAAGGTGTCTGAAAAGGGATCATTAACGTCTGAAGAATTTGCCAAGATTGTGGGAATGTCTGTTCTGCTGGCCAAAGAAAGGTACCTGAGTCTGGTTACATTGTAACATAGGTCCTGTTTGCTATTATTATTATTGTTATTATTATTTAGTATTCATATAGTGCCGGCTAGGGATGATAAATGAGATGCAAATCATTTCTCATTGCATTCAAATTTTATGTAAATGAAATGCAGCTTGAACTTGGACCAATAAAATTGACAGGAAGTTATTCTGATTGAGCTGCATATCATTTACATGAAATTTGAATGGAAGAAGAAATTATTTGCATCCCCATTGATTATCCCTAGCGCCGACATCTTCCGCAGTGCTGTACAGAGTATTTAGTTTTCTAATTTAACTGTCCCTCAGAGGGGCGCACAATCTAATGTCTACTATAGTCTTGTGTCCATAATCTAGGGCCAATTAACTTATTTAAATTGTCTTCTATTCAAAATGTTGGAAGTGCTGTGCTGAGATAAATGTAGTATAGCTAGAGGTGCCTGTGGCACTGTAAGAATCCATACACTGATTTACATTTTAAACCCATCTAGAAATGTGTTGACTCTATCTAAAATCTGTTAGATATTCAGGACCACGCAATCTAAAATATATTATCCATTACACATTGACCAGGAAACACCCTAATCTCCAGAGACTTGTATGGGTACCTGCAGGTGTGAGTGGGCAGGACTGGTGCATGACGTACATTACAATATCTTAAAGAGGAACTCCAGTGAAAATAATGTAATAAAAAGTGCTTAATTTTTTACAATAATAATGTATAAATGATTTAGTCTGTGTTTGCTTATTGTAAAATATTTCCTCTCCCTGACTTACATTTAGACATTTATCACATGGTGACATTTTTACTGCTGGCAGGTGATGTCACTGGAAAGAGATGCTGCTTGGTTTTTTTGACAGTTGGAAACAGCGGTTATTTTCCACAATGCAACAAGGCTCCCACAGTGTGATGTCAGGACCTCAGAGCTGTGAGGCGCTAACATCACACTGTGGGAGGGGTTTCACCACAAAATCAGCCATACAGAACCCCCTGATGATCCGTTTGAGAAAAGGAATAGATTTCTGATGGGAAAGGGGGTATAAGCTACTGATTGGGATGAAGTTCAATTCTTGGTTACAGTTTCTCTTTAAGGCTAGGGTCACACTTGAATTGCATGCGTTTTAAAAAAAACATATGCAAAAATGCACATAATGAGTCATGATGATGCACAAAAAATGCATTGGCACGCTCAACAAGTTCATTCTTTCTGTAAACTGCATGCAGAATGCATGCGTTCATGCAATGCTTTCCAATGGTGAAAAAAAGCATGCGTTTTTGACTAAATAAGTAAAAAATTATTTTAACATTTTTTTTTACTATTAATATGAATATTCGTTAAAAAACGGTCATGCATTGGAAACGCATAAAGACACACAAAAAATGCAAATGCAGGAAAAATGCCCATGGCAGAAAACTGATAGGTTTCTGCATGGAAAAGTGTGACCTTAGCCTTCTACTACATGGGGCAGGTGATTCTTCATCTTATATTGGGTGTTGCAAGTTGATATGAAAGTAAGCAATAGATAAGATGAGAGCAGGGTTAGATTGTTTAACATATCTAAATAGTGTATGGCCTGCTTTAGCTCTTAAAGGGAACCAGAAACAAAGCACCCTCATGTATTTTACCATATAGATCAGTGGGAGCATTAGAGAAAACATATACCATGCTTTCTGTTTCATTCTGCACTGCACAGCTTGTTTTTTTAGCAGCCCTGATAAAATTCCCGAATGAGCATTCAGTCTGGCTTTGCTCAGGAATATTTATAGCTCAGTCTGTGTTCTCTCATGTCTTTTCAAGTCCAAGCCTGCCCCCTGCTGGCTCTGCTCAGGAATCATTATAGCTGAGTCATTATAGCAAAGCCAGACTGAATGCTCAGTCGGGGATTTTATCAGGTCTGATAAGAAACAAGCTGTGCAGTGCAGAATGACACAGAAAGCATGGTATGTGTTTTCTCTAATGTTCCCACTTATATATATGGTAAAATACATGAGGGTGCTTCGTCTCTGGTTCACTTTAATCAGAGTTTTGTGCAAGATGCAAAATGCCCTAATCAGCAGATGCCAACTACTGTATCCCAGAATAATCTGTTTATAAGAAAATGTATGGCGAGTATGCCAGTTACAAAGTCTTTTCACTGGTTGAAAAATGTAAATTGGCCTTTAAAAGAGAACCAGTCTTAACCATCTAAAAATAAATCAATGAACAGCATACAAATGCATATGAAACAGCAATCTAATACATTTTAGATAATGCCTTTGTTCCATTTCCCCCTAATATTTGGTGACTGGGATATCCAGTTCTGGGCCTCTAAAGTGTACTTCATTTAGACTCTCTTACATTCCAACCTGTTTAAAGTCCCAGGGGTATTCAGTAATGTCTTGTTTGTTCATAACACATCCATTTGTGCTGAGCACCCCTATAGTTCATGTAAGTTCCTTGTATTTATACAGTCCAGTCTTCAAGGGAAGCAAATAATGCAGAAGCACAAATGTAAGCAGAATGTCCAGACAAAACTCCCCGCCTGTAGATCTGGCAGGTGCACTGAGAATATCTGTTTAATCAGATATTAGCTGTGGGTTTTCTCTGAATCTAGTACCTAAAGTCTTATCTATCTGAGTATCTCCCCATTAGCAGAGCTACCGTAGTACAAGTTATTGAAGTGACTTGTGTGAGAGTACTTTTTTGGATTGAAGCCCTTGTTCAGACTTGTTTTTTGCATCAGAAATAAAATTCACAAGACCTCCCTTTGATATTGGAATAGATTATATTTTGTAAGGCATGTTGTTTTGTGAATTGCACATAAACCATTAATGCAGGTGGTGGGGAACCTAGGCTTAGGAGCCAGATGTGGCTCTTTTGATGGTTACATCTGTCTCACATACAAATCAGTAGGGGTTGATTCACTAAGCTACACTGCTCAAGCAGCGCAGCTTAGTGTGGCAGCGCAAGTAACATTTTCAAAGTAGTGCACGCTACTGGTGTAACAAGCACTACTAACTTACTTGCGCTACCCCAAAACGAACATCTGCTCCAATTGCCTCACTCTGGATCCTGTCAGGTCCGATGACTTCGTAGAGCGAGATCCCCGCACTTTGATTGGCCCAATAAGCTGCCTATCACTTAACAGGTAGCCTATTGGGCCAAAGGGCAGGGATCCCGTCCTACAAAGTGAATCAACCCTCAAGTCAGCTAGCTGATTGCACAAGCTGTTAGTCAGTATTTCTCCTGTCTGGCTCTCTGGGAAATTGCTGATGTTGCTGAAACCCAAGAGAAGCTGAAGACGTGTCTGACACTTCCGCTGCCCGGCGGATGGACTGTATACACATCACCATGGCAACAGGTATGTGAGCCCTACTGTCCCAGTTTGAAACATATTCTATGGCTCTCATGGAATTACATTTTAAAATGTGGCTTGTATGGCTCTCTCAGACAAAAAGGTTCCTGACCCCTGCGTTAATGCTTATTTTGTTTGTTTGTTTTCTTTCTTTTTTTTTCGCCTTTTATTTGGTTGTTGTTTCCGCTGTTGAGTTGACTTCCTGTGTCAGATGCAGCTTGGCTGGCCAGAGCAGTAGTCTATAACCCCACTCATACATCATCATACACAGGTGGCAGTCAAGTAGAGATGGGGAGGCTGTACTAGTTAGCTACCCTTTCACTTTAAATAGATCTTCTCTGTGTTGCTCTTGAGAGAGAGATGATCTTTTTGTGACCAGCACTGCAGCTCAACAGTTTCATTGTCTACTCCTGTCTAGTACACCTTCCCACACGAAAGGTGACAGTAAGCGTTGTGGAACCCTGCAAAATAGTGCAGGTACCTGCTTGCTGTGCTGGGCGCAAAGCAGTAATCACTGAGAAGTAGAGGGAAGAGGTGGGTGGGATCAGATGATGGCTCTGTGTGTTTGTGTACAGTTCACGTGACTTAATGTTTCAAAGAGAATTTTTCTGGAACAGCTGCCTCAAATATGAAAATTGTGTGAGGAGTAGTATAGTTATTTTTTCAACTCTGCTAAAATATAATATCTGGGAGGTGAACTAGGGCTTTATTATACAATTCTAACTGTACTATTGCTGTTGTTTCTAGACTTTTGCTTGCAGAAAATATGGGACATCTGTGCCGGGATGACTCCGTGGAAGGATTGCGCTTTTATCCCAATCGGTTTTTGACTCAGACTTAGAAACTGTTTGGAAATCTGTCGAGAGGAAGCTGAGAACTCATGTCAAATATGTCCTTTGCAGTGGACTTTACAAGGTCATTTCCCTAACTGATCATGAAAAGGACAGTTAATAAAAAACAATATTGGTATTTGTTACTTCCCCTGCTTTCCTGCTGCTGCGGAATATGAAGTGAAGTGGAGAGACTGGCTGAATATGAAGTAAAGCAAAGAGACTGACTCCCTGTGGCTGAACAATTGCTGAAAGAAAGATGATGAAGAAATAAGGACTGATGTAGAACATGCTAGAATTTATAGGACAACTGACACAAGAGGGATATGGAGGCTGCCATATGAATTTCCTTTTAAGCAATACCGGTTGCCTGGCTGTCCTGCTGATCCACTGCCTCTAATACTTTTAGCTATAGACCCTGAACAAGCATGCAGAAGATCAGGTGTTTCTGACATTATGTCAGATCTGACAAGATTAGTTGCATGCTTGTTTCTGGTGTTATTTAGACACCACTGCAGCTAGCAGTGCAGCCAAGCAACTGGTCTTGTTTAAAAGGATATAAACATGGCAGCCTCCATGCCCCTCTCACTTCAGTTGTCCTTCAAAGGAAGTCTGTCATTAAGCAGGGCACCAGAGATACGTCTCTGAAGTAAGCTGCCATTTTCTGAAGGGGCACTACATGCTTGTAACGGGGCCATGATGTTGAGCTTGACATCTTCTGTTATAGATGGACAACTCTAAGAAACTAGGATGTAGTTGCAGAATCGGAGGATGGCAGCTTCTATCTCAGGTTTCCCACGCAGATATTTCTGTCTTTTACAAACTAAATTTTAGTGTAAAGCTTGCATTCCCTGTCCTCGATATGGTGAACACATATACCAGTTTTCATCAAACTGTATTTGGTGAGGGTAGTGATTCATAAACGAGATCTCTGATGTATTCACTCCAAGGGGAAAACTATAATCAAGGGCAAAATGGTGCCCATTGGTGTGGGTGTATTAGAATGATTGTTAGCAAATGTAAGAAATCAGTGTTATAACTGATATCTGCAAATAAACATCTTTGTATCAAACACCAATGAGCTTCAGCAGTTTTTGTTTGAGGAGGTCCTCGAATAAGGGCTTGGATCATCTTGTCCTTGCTAAGCTTATTAGCTGCCTTATTGTTTTTAAAGCAGACCTAAACTGTTGCACAGGACAGAAGGTAAACACAGAGAAATCCACCCTATGTGTATTTAGAGTAAACAGTCTGTTTAATTCTCCCTTATCTGCAAATAATAAGTGTAATTTGAGCTGTCTGAACTGTGCCAATTATGTGCTAATATAGGAACACAGGAGGTTAACTCTTTCTGTGGTCCCATGAAACCAGGAAGTAGACACAGATTTATTAGAAGAGCTCTGTAAGCTGTAACAAAAATCTTTTTCTTTAAAGGTTATGTTGTTGTTTATCTTTTAGCACAGAGCGGAAGTTCAAGGTTTAAGTCCACTTCAAGTTCCACTACAGACTCTGTTTTTGCCAGAACCAGTCGGTGGTGATCAGCTAAGCCAACACTTTGCTGGAACTCAGTGAAAGTTTGAATTGGTTCGGTCAAGCTGCATGTAATGTAGGGAGCGAGGTCCAGATCATGCCTGAAGCTCCATCTATGACTGAATTCAATGAAAGAAAGTCACATGATGGCAGAGGGAGGTACAGAACATAACTGAATCTCTATCTGTTTACATTGTTCACATTGCGTTCGGCTCGTGTGTCCATCTGCATTGGGCTCTTTTTGAGGTGTATTTTTTTTTTCGATTCCCGGCGCTTGGGTGGGGGATTTGTTTTTTTTCTTAGCGGTTTTCTAAGCGTTTTTCCGAGCGGTTTTGTAATTCACTCCCTGATGCAGGTCAGGAAGTGAACTCTTTGACACGGAAAATAATAAATACAATGTATTTATTCTTAAAAACGCGAATGCAATCACTACCTAAAGCGATTTTGTGAGCGTTTTGCGTTGCTCCTATACCTTTCACTGAGGCGGAACCGCCTCAAGAATGGTACACGCTTTACTGAATGGACAGCGCACTACCCGTGCTGATATGAACCTTCTCATAGACATTCATTGTCCACGCGGTCGGGAGGCGTTTTTAAAAGCTGCACGCGGGCGAAAAAATGCTGAAAACGCCTGTAGTGTGAACAGGCCCTCAGTGGATATTAAGGAAAAAAGTCACATGGCGATAGAGGAAGGACAAGACCAGATCATGCCTGAAGGTTCATCAAAGCGTGAAATTAGGAGGAAGTCACAAGGTGACGGAGGGAGGTCCAGATCATGCCTGAAGCACTATTGCCCTGGTGGGGGAACAAGAAATTCAGCTACTGCAAGATAATTAGCAAATATTTATGAAGAATGTTCTCACATTATTCCTTCTGCTTTGAAATGTAAAATATGACTTTGCCTGAGGCAAGGCAATTAAGGTATCAGTTTATGAAAATTATAATTTTTAATCCAACCTAGGAAGCCCTGACCTCTAACTAAGTGGACCTGAACCATTGCACAGAACAGAAGGAAAACAGAGAACTGCACCCTGTGTGTATTTAGAGAGTTTATCCTGTTTCATTTCCCTTCATTTGTGTCTAAACACAAGTTGTAATTTGATCTCTACCCTGTGTCACCTGACTGCCACAGCAGAGATAGCAGGTAAGCTCATTTAAAAGCACAAAATGTTAACAATATGTCTGCTTCCATGAATCAGAAAGTAGAAACAGTGCAGATTAATTGCAGGATTTATATCAAAGAACAAAAAAATGTTTTTTGTTTAAAGGGAACCTGTACTGAGTAAAATTATTTAAAATAAACACATGAGGTAACTGCAAATGAACATTACATTACAACCTTGCCATCAGTTCCTCTCAGAAGCTCACCATTTTCTTCTGACAATGATACCTTCCAGTTCTGACAACATTTTGTCAGAACTGAAATATATCAGTTGCTGTCAGTTATTTATCAGTTGCTGTCAGTTACAGCTGAGAGGACAACTGATGTGCCAAGTAATGTCCATGTTTCCCTATGGCTTAAGTGGGCGATGTTACTGTTTAACAGTGTGCTGACCAGGAAGCTGTTATGGGGTAATGGCCATTTTTAAAATGGAGGACGGAGAAATCCCTTGTTCACAGTGGACAAACAGGACGCGGGAAAGGAGAAAGAGATTGAGGAGTAGATTACACGGGAGGTAAGTAAAACTTGTGTATGTTTATTTTGACTTTTAATTTTCAGTTCAGGTTTTCTTTAACCACTTGAGGACCTAGGGCTTTCTACCCCTTAAGGACCGGCCACTTTTTTTCCATTCAGACCACTGCAGCTTTCACGGTTTATTGCTCGCTCATACAACCTACCACCTAAATGAATTTTGGCTCCTTTTCTTGTCACTAATAAAGCTTTCTTTTGGGGCTATTTGATTGCTCCTGCGATTTTTACTTTTTATTATATTCATCAAAAAAGACATGAATTTTGGCAAAAAAATGATTTTTTTAACTTTCTGTGCTGACAGTTTTCAAATAAAGTAAAATTTATGTATACATGCAGCGGGAAAAATGTGGACAAACATGTTTTTGATAAAAAAAAAAACCCATTCAGTGTATATTTATTGGTTTGGGTAAAAGTTATAGCGTTTACAAACTATGGTGCAAAAAAGTGAATTTTCGCATTTTCAAGCATCTATGACTTTTCTGACCCCCTGTCATGTTTCATGAGGGGCTAGAATTCCAGGATAGTATAAATACCCCCCAAATGACCCCATTTTGGAAAGAAGACATCCCAAAGTATTGACTGAGAGGCATAGTGAGTTCATAGAAGATATTATTTTTTGTCACAAGTAAGCGGAAAATGACACTTTGTGAAAAAAAAAAAAAAGTTTCCATTTCTTCTAACTTGCGACAAAAAAAAAATGAAATCTGCCACGGACTCACCATGCCCCTCTCTGAATACCTTGAAGGGTCTACTTTCCAAAATGGGGTCATTTGTGGGGTGTGTTTACTGTCCTGACATTTTGGGGGGTGCTAAATTGTAAGCACCCCTGTAAAGCCTAAAGGTGCTCATTGGACTTTGGACCCCTTAGCGCAGTTAGGCTGCAAAAAAGTGCCACATGTGGTATTGCCGTACTCAGGAGAAGTAGTATAATGTGTTTTGGGGTGTATTTTTACACATACCCATGCTGGGTGGGAGAAATATCTCTGTAAATGACAATTTGTTAATTTTTTTTACACACAATTGTCCATTTACAGAGATCTTTCTCCCACTCAGCATGGGTATGTGTAAAAATACACCCCAAAACACATTATACTACTTCTCCTAAATACGGCGGTACCACGTGTGGCACTTTTTTGCACCCTAACTGTGCTAAAGGGCCCAAAGTCCAATGAGTACCTTTAGGATTTCACAGGTCATTTTGAGAAATTTCGTTTCAAGACTACTCCTCACGGTTTAGGGCCCCTAAAATGCCAGGGCAGTATAGGAACCCCACTAATGACCCCATTTTAGAAAGAAGACACCCCAAGGTATTCCGTTAGGAGTATGGTGAGTTCATAGAAAATTTTATTTTTTGTCACAAGTTAGCGGAAAATGACACTTTGTGAAAAAACACAATTAAAATCAATTTCCGCTAACTTGTGACAAAAAATAAAATCTTCTATGAACTCGCCATACTACTAACGGAATACCTTGGGGTGTCTTCTTTCTAAAATGGGGTCATTTGTGGGGTTCCTATACTGCCCTGGCATTTTAGGGGCCCTAAACCGTGAGGAGTAGTCTTGAAACGAAATTTCTCAAAATGACCTGTGAAATCCTAAAGGTACTCATTGGACTTTGGGCCCTTTAGCGCATTTAGGGTGCAAAAAAGTGCCACACATGTGGTATCACCGTACTTGGGAGAAGTAGTACAATGTGTTTTGGGGTGTATTTTTACACATACCCATGCTGGGTGGAAAAAACACCTCTGTAAATGACAATCTTTTGATTTTTTTACACACAATTGTCCATTTACAGCGGTATTTCTCCCACCCAGCATGGGTATGTGTAAAAATACACCCCAAAACACATTGTACTACTTCTCCCGAGTACGGCGATACCACATGTGTGGCACTTTTTTGCACCCTAACTGCGCTAAAGGGCCCAAAGTCCAATGAGTACCTTTAGGATTTCACAGGTCATTTTTGTTTCAAGACTACTCCTCACGGTTTAGGGCCCCTAAAATGCCAGGGCAGTATAGGAACCCCACTAATGACCCCATTTTAGAAAGAAGACACCCCAAGGTATTCCGTTAGGAGTATGGTGAGTTCATAGAAGTTTTTATTTTTTTGTCACAAGTTAGCGGAAATTGATTTTCATTGTTTTTTTTCACAAAGTGTCATTTTCCGCTAACTTGTGACAAAAAATAAAATCTTCTATGAACTCACCATACTCCTAACGGAATACGTTTGGGTGTCTTCTTTCTAGAATGGGGTCATTTGTGGGGTTCCTATACTGCCCTGGCATTTTAGGGGCCCTAAACCGTGAGGAGTAGTCTTGAAACAAAAATGACCTGTGAAATCCTAAAGGTACTCATTGGACTTTGGGCCCCTTAGCGCAGTTAGGCTGCAAAAAAGTGCCAATCATGTGGTATCGCCGTACTCGGGAGATGTAGTATAATGTGTTTTGGGGTGTATTTTTACACATACCCATGCTGGGTGGGAGAAATACCTCTGTAAATGACAATTGTTTGATTTTTTTTTTACACACAATTGTCCATTTACAGAGAGATTTCTCCCACCCAGCATGGGTATGTGTAAAAATACACCCCAAAACACATTATACTACTTCTCCTGAGTACGGCGATACCACATGTGTGACACTTTTTTGCAGCCTAGGTGCGCTAAGGGGCCCAACGTCCTAATCACAGGTCATTTTGAGGCATTTGTTTTCTAGACTACTCCTCACGGTTTAGGGCCCCTAAAATGCCAGGGCAGTATAGGAACCCCACAAGTGACCCCATTTTAGAAAGAAGACACCCCAAGGTATTCCGTTAGGTGTATGGCGAGTTCATAGAAGATTTTATTTTTTTGTCACAAGTTAGTGAAAAATGACACTTTGTGAAAAAAAAACAAAAATCAATTTCCGCTAACTTTTGACAAAAAATAAAATCTTCTATGAACTCGTCATACACCTAACAGAATACATTGGGGTGTCTTTTTTCTAAAATGGGGTCCGTTTCTGGGGTTCCTATACCGCCCTGGCATTTTACGGGCCCAAAACCGTGAGTAGTCTGGAAACCAAATGTCTCAAAATGACTGTTCAGGGGTATAAGCATCTGCAAATTTTGATGACAGGTGGTCTATGAGGGGGCCAATTTTGTGGAACCGGTCATATGCAGGGTGGCCTTTTAGATGACAGGTTGTATTGGGCCTGATCTGATGGATAGGAGTGCTAGGGGGGTGACAGGAGGTGATTGATGGGTGTCTCAGGGGGTGGTTAGAGGGGAAAATAGATGCAATCAATGCACTGGGGAGGTGATCGGAAGGGGGTCTGAGGGGGATCCGAGGGTTTGGCCGAGTGATCAGGAGCCCACACGGGGCAAATTAGGGCCTGATCTGATGGGTAGGTGTGCTAGGGGGTGACAGGAGGTGATTGATGGGTGTCTCAAGGTGTGATTAGAGGGGGGAATAGATGCAAGCAATACACTGGCGAGATGATCAGGGCTGGGGCCTGAGGGCATTCTGAGGGTGTGGGCGGGTGATTGAGTGCCCTAGGGGCAGATAGGGGTCTAATCTGATAGGTAGCAGTGACAGGGGGTGATTGATGGGTAATTAGTGGGTGTTTAGGGTAGAGAACAGATATAAACACTGCCCTTGGGAGGTGATCTGACGTCGGATCTGCGAGCGAACTATTGGTGTGGGTAGGTGATCAGATTGGCCGCAAGGGGCAGGTTAGGGGCTGATTGATGAGTGGCAGTGACAGGGGGTGATTGATGGGTGGCAGTGCCAGGGGGTGATTGATGGGTGGCAGTGACAGGGGGTGATTGATGGGTGATTGACAGGTGATCAGTGGGTTATTACAGGGAAGAACAGATGTAACTAATGCACTGGCGAATTGATAAGGGGGGGGTCTGAGGGCAATCTGAGCGTGTAGGCGGGTGATTGGGTGCCCGCAAGGGGCAGATTAGGGTCTGATCTGATGGGTAACAGTGACAGGTGGTAATAGGGGGTGATTGATGGGTAATTAGTGGGTGTTTAGAGGAGAGAATAGATGTAAACACTGCGCTTGGGTGGTGATCTGATGTCGGATCTGCGGGCGATCTATTGGTGTGGGTGGGTGATCAGATTGCCCGCAAGGGGCAGGTTAGGGGCTGATTGATGGGTGGCAGTGACAGGGGGTGATTGATGGGTGATTGACAGGTGATCAGTGGGTTATTACAGGGAAGGACAGATGTAAATAATGCCCTGGCGAATTGATAAGGGGGGGGTCTGAGGGCAATCTGAGCGTGTAGGCGGGTGATTGGGTGCCCGCAAGGGGCAGATTAGGGTCTGATCTGATGGGTAACAGTGACAGGTGGTGATAGGGGGTGATTGATGGGTAATTAGTGGGTTTTAGAGGAGAGAATAGATGTAAACACTGCGTTTGGGTGGTGATCTGATGTCGGATGTGCGGGCGATCTATTGGTGTGGGTGGGTGATCAGATTGCCCGCAAGGGGCAGGTTAGGGGCTGATTGATGGGTGGCAGTGACAGGGGGTGATTGATGGGTGGCAGTGACTGGGGGTGATTGATGGGTGATTGACAGGTGATCAGTGGGTTATTACAGGGAAGCACAGATGTAAATATTGCACTGGCGAATTGATAAGGGGGGGTCTGAGGGCAATCTGAGCGTGTAGGCGGGTGATTGGGTGCCCGCAAGGGGCAGATTAGGGTCTGATCTGATGGGTAACAGTGACAGGTGGTGATAGGGGGTGATTGATGGGTAATTAGTGGGTGTTTAGAGGAGAGAATAGATGTAAACACTGCGTTTGGGTGGTGATCTGATGTCGGATCTGCGGGCGATCTATTGGTGTGGGTGGGTGATCAGATTGAACGCAAGGGGCAGGTTAGGGGCTGATTGATGGGTGGCAGTGACAGGGGGTGATTGACAGGTGATCAGGGGGGATAGATGCATACAGTACACAGGTGGGAGTCTGGGGGGGGGGGGTCTGGGGAGAATCTGAGGGGTGGGGGGTGATCAGGAGGGGGCAGTGGGCAGGGGGGGAGATAAAAAAAAAAATAGCGTTGACAGATAGTGACAGGGAGTGATTGATGGGTGATTAGGGGGTGATTGGGTGCAAACAGGGGTCTGGGGGGTGGGCAGGGGGGGGTCTGATGGGTGCTGTGGGCGATCTGGGGCAGGGGGGGAGAAATCAGTGTGCTTGGGTGCAGACTAGGGTGGCTGCAGCCTGCCCTGGTGGTCCCTCGGACACTGGGACCACCAGGGCAGGAGGCAGCCTGTATAATACACTTTGTAAACATTACAAAGTGTATTATACACTTTGTATGCGGTGATCGCGGGGTTAACATCCCGCCGGCGCTTCCGTATAGCCGGCGGGATGTTGCGGCGGGCGAACGGTGACAGGCGCCGGCGGAGGATCGCGTCACGGATGACGCGATCGCTCCGCCCATGCCCTTAGAAGGACCGCCGCCTCTGTGGGTGAGCCGGTCCTTCAGGGCTCCACTTCCCGGCCGCCTCTGTGCGTTAGGCGGTCGGGAAGTGGTTAAAGGTTATTATGCTGCTGTGTATCTTTTAGAGCAGAGAGGAGTTCTGAGTTCAGGTCTACTTTAAGCTCATATAGTCCTGATTTATTGTGTGATTAGACTGACCTTTCCAGATCTGATTCAATGTAGATTCAATCCATTGTTCCCTTTCGATTTGAAATTTTAAAATGTTTGTATCAAATTGCACAAAGGTTGTCTCATTAACCATTGTTCAGGCCATGGCAATGGGCGTAAAGCCATAACTAGGAAAAATAAATACCTAGTAAAGATGCAACAATACACCATTTGATTGATCACATATTTCAAAACAAGATAAATAACATTTACAGTATATTGCGCTTTTCTCCTGGCGGACTCTGTAGGCAGTAGCAGTGTTAGGGAGTTTAGCCCAATGTAACTTATGAATTAAGAATTAATGTGCAGACACATACTGGGCCTGCGCAGTACGCTTCTGGTGATGTCAGCGGGAGTGAGGACACGGCAACGCAGGCGCAGTGGTTTTCATACTTTAAAGTCTGAAATTCCAGCAATGAACCAGAGGCGGGGCCGGAGCATTGGGGAGTGGCTGCGCAGGCACAGGATGTCTGCGGGGGACCATTAGAAGCCCCGAGTAACTTCAACTCATTTTCCTCTGACCCCCCTACAGTGTCCCTTTAAGGAGGAAGTCGGGGTCTTGCAGAGCGCGGGGGACCTGGCAGCGCTGGGGGGCAATGACCCCCCCTTGCCCTTATGGAAAGGCTAGCCTTATGTGCAAAAGTGGTACAGATGCCTAGATTAAGGATTCTGGGAGGTTGTTCTAAGCAATTTGACTTCAGATTTGCTACTTTTTTTTCCCTACACTGGATTTGATAAATCTGCCCCATAAATGAGAAACTTCTGCTTTTATATGACCCGGTATGAATGGATTTTCATATTTGAAGCCAAAGTTCAGTTTTTGTTTTTAAAAAAGAGAAAAAACACTGCTGCTAGCAGCCAGTAGAGATGCGTGTTTTTACGTGAGTTTCCTGCCTAAACTTCCTGGTGGGATTGCAGTGTATGGACGAGACAATATACCACCACACAATGGGAGCATGGCCCGGTCTATGCTGCTCTGTTTCCCCTTTGCCTTAGTTTGTGATAGAGGCAGAGAGGGGAGTAGTCCATCCTTTTCCCTCTCCACCCTTCCTTCAGGGAGGGGATAGTATTAGCTGCAGCTTGTCTGGGGAGACTGCTGAATCAAACCTTTCCTATCCACTCTAGCAGAGCTGCAGCCAGAGCAGTGCTAATGAGATGCGTGCGCTTGTGCTGTGTGTGGGAGCAGCAGGGCAGCAGGTGAATGAGGGGAGAGCGTGGATCCAGTGCACAGTGTCACAGCTGACAGCACAGGCAATGGGATGCAGCAAGGACCTCCTCATTGGCTGATACAGTGTAGTGCACAGGTAAGAATCTTTTCATTATACAGGTCTGACAAGTGAAGACTTGCTTGTGATTTTCTTCTAGTATTGAAGTACTCTGCTGATTTGTGCAATAGGAAGTATAAAGGACAACTGCATTTAAACATTGGGGGTTTTGTTTATTTTTTATAATCTGTTTTCTGAAAAGTACCAATGCAGTAGGTTCTAATTACGGTAAGTTAAACTGTAAAAAAAAATTGCTAAAAGCATAATGTCCTTTTAGGCCTGGTGCACACCAAAACCCGCTAGCAGATCCGCAAAATGCTAGCAGATTTTGAAACGCTTTTTCTTATTTTTCTGTAGCGTTTCAGCTAGCATTTTGCGGTTTTGTGTAGCGGTTTTGGTGTAGTAGATTTCATGTATTGTTACAGTAAAGCTGTTACTGAACAGTTTCTGTAACAAAAACGCCGGCAAAACCGCTCTGAACAGGCGTTTTTCAAAGCGTTTGCGTTTTTCCTATACTTAACATTGAGGCAGAAACGCATCCGCAATCCAAAAAATGCCTCACCCCGGGAGTATGCGTTTCTGCAAAACGCCTCCCGCTCTGGTGTGAACCACCCCATTGAGATACATTGACCAAGCGTATCCGCAGCCGCCAGCGGCTGCAGAAACGCTGAAAAAGCCGCTCGGTGTGCACCAGCCCTAATACATGAATACAATTAAATATGCTTTTTCCATCCAACCAGCTATAAACATTCTAGCCTATATTCTACTTTACGTCGTCTCCGTAGTTATGTCACTGAACTGCACTTTGCCACTGGCTACATTCTGTTTTTTGAAAGGCTTGCGATTTTCCAAACGCAAGTAAAGTAAAGTTACGGCAGTAAGAAGGTTCATGACGCTCTACCCCTAACCATCATACCAGTCGGTGCAGGATCAGGCAAGCCAGGCCATAGTAGTAGAGAAGTACAAAAAAGGATCCGCAAGCCAGAACAGGATGAGGTAAAAAAAGGGCTGAAATGTTTATTAGAAAAATCCACAGACAAGGCAATAAAATCACAGGATCAACTAACGCGTATCGGGCCTACCATCTGCCCTTAGTCGTAGTCGTACTACGACTAAGGGCAGATGGTAGGCCCGATACGCGTTAGTTGATCCTGTGATTTTATTGCCTTGTCTGTGGATTTTTCTAATAAACATTTCAGCCCTTTTTTTACCTCATCCTGTTCTGGCTTGCGGATCCTTTTTTGTACTAAAGTAAAGTTACACTTGGAATCGGGGAAAGCTGCGTATTCTGATTTTCAAAAAAGGCAATCATAATTCTGCATTTTTTTATTTTTTTTTATTGAGGTTAACTTGGTGACAATCACAAAATTCAAAACGGGTTTGCATTTGCATTTTGTGATTGAGTTTTGTGATTTTTGGCGTTAAAGAGCCTAATTGTCCCTAGGGGCCCACCATCTAATTCCTACCATAGTCATATGTCTATCGTAATTCCTTTTTGTATAATTCCTTTTTTTGTATAGCTCTTTTCTCCTGTTGGACTTAAAACGCTTGCGAGGCAGTACTAGAGCACGCTCAGTAGGCAGTAGCAGTGTTAAGGGGCCCGTACACTGGTCGATTTCAGCCATCGATCGATCGATTCTATAGAATCGATCGATCAGAAATCAATTCTTTCAAATCGGCAAATTGATTGTTTTGCTATCGATTTCGATCAATTTGATCTATCGGACAACATGGTCTAGGTCAATCTGTTGCTGGCAGCAGATTGATGGCCCATACAGTTGCATTGGATCTAAAGGTGGTCATACACTCGTTTGATTAGCAGCAGATAGATCTTCAGATAGATTTCTGATCTATCTGATGTGTTTAGGAACATTTTTTTACTAGGAACAGATTTCCAATAGATTTCAATATGAAATCTATTGAAAATCGATCTGATGGCATTTTTTTGCCATCAAATTTCCATTAGGTCCAAGGCAAAATGATAAGCAATCTCAACAGATCAACCTAGATTTTCCAGCATGTCAGATCGATTGAAATCGATCGAAATTGGCCATAAATCGATCGATTTGCGATCGATCGATTTCCATCGATCGTTCGGCCGCTAATCGGCTCAGTGTATGGGGGACTTTAATAGTGCAATAATGCATTTAGATCATTTTTGAATAGATTTTATTCTGAAATCTATTGGAAATCTGTTCCTAGAGTGTGGCACACATCGGATAGATTCCTGTCAGATTCAATTTGACAGGCATCTGCCAGAAATCTGTCTGATGGTCGAATCTGCTGCAAATCTATAAGTGTATGGCCACCATTATTAGGGAGACTTGCCCAAAGAACTCCTTACTGAGCAGGAAGAGCCGAGATTTGAACCCAGGTCTACGTCAGAGACAGAGCCCCTAACCATTACACTATCCAGCCACTGCCATCATAGTCTAAAGGGGCCCATACACTCAGCCGATTTTCTGGCCGACCGATCGATCCCGATCGATCGATTGATCGTTTGCAAATCGGTTGGCCAATCGACCGATCGATGGTCGATTTCGATGGATTTCCATCGAACTGGCAGGGTGGAAAATTTAGGTCGATCTGATGAGATTGCTTATCAGTTTGCATTGGCCTTAATGGAAATCTGATGGCAAAAATGCCATCAGATCGAATTTCAATAGATTTCAAACTGAAATCTATTGGAATTCTATCCTGGTAAAAAAATGTTCTAAAAACGCATCAGATAGATCATCAGATGCATTTCTTATCTATCTGCTGCCAATCTGACGAGTGTATGGGCACCTTTAAGGTGGCCAAACACCATACAATTTTTTTCTGAAAGCAAACCTGTAAGTTAAAAAGGAGAGAAGATCTGACACCTTGTGAATCCCTGGCTGCGCGTGGCTGCACTGCATAGGTGCCTGGTCAGTAACATGGAGCCACTCGGGCTCTGTCTTTCCTGCCAAGCACCTCCGTGTCACTGTGCTGCACGAGGCATCCTGTGTGGCGCGGTCATTCACAGATGGGAGGTGGCCACACACACCTCTTGCCAAGCCCTTGTTTAGACGTTTCAGGGGGTGTCAGCGCTGGAGAAGGGGAGGGGAATGGGGGAAGCCTCTGGATTATCCCAAGGCTTCTGTCTACCGAAGTTAGTATCTATTTACAGCACTTTTTTTTCCTTTAAAAGACAACTGAAGTGAGAAGAATATGGAGGCTGCCATATGTACTTCCTTTTAAACCATACCAGTTGCCTGGCAGCCCTGCTGATCTCCTTAGCTGCAGCAGTGTCTGAATTACACCAGAAACAAGCATGCAGCTAACCTTGTCAGATCTGACAATAATGTCAGAAACACCTGATCTACTGCATTCTTGTTCAGGGTCTATGGCTGAAAGTATTAGAGGCAAAGGATCAGCAGGGCAGCCAGGCAACTGGTATTGCTTAAAAGGAAATAAATATGGCAGCCTCCATATCCTCACTTCAGGTGTCCTTTAAGGCTGCTTACACACTAAGACGTTACAGGCGCACGTTAGTGCAGCCTGTAACGCTCCCCCAACACACAGCAATGTAACACAAGTGGGCTGTTCACACTGCCCACGTTGCGTTACAGGTAACGCTGCACGTTCTTCCGAAAGTGCAGCAAGCTACGGCGTTACAGCGGCTTAAGCCGCGTTAGACTGTTTGCACATGCTCAGTCAGGTTGGGGAGGAGCAGAGATCGGCCAGGCACATGGCTAATTAATATTCACTGCACGTTGTGACGTGCAGTGTTTACTTCCTGGAGCGGCCGCTCCGTGCGGCGATTGGCCGGCGGGACCACGTGATGCCGCATGCGTCCAAGAGTACGCATCACGGCATCACTGACGCCAGAGTGAGCTGCACAACGCGGCTCACTCTGATGTCCACATCGAAGAGCACCAGGCCTTGCGTTAGGTGCACATTATGCGACCTTAACGTAGCACCTAACGCAACGTCTTGGTGTGCAAGTAGCCTAAGAGTGGCTAGGCAAGAGTGCATTCACTCTGCCCCGTGCCATACACTGCTCAATCTTTTTAATAGATTGGATGATAGATTTCATATAAACATCAAATCTAATTAAAATTTATCAAGACTTTAAAATTTACAAAAATATTGAATTTTCAATCAAATATGGATGGATTTGCCCATTCTTTTATGCAATCAATTCCAGCTGGGGGAGGGGAGCACGAGTAGCTGGCTGGATAGTGTAATGGCTAAAGGCTCTGCCTGGACACGGGAGACCAGGGTTCGAATCTCGGGTCTAACTGTTCAGTAAGCCAGCACTTATTCAGTAAGGAGTTTCTTGGGTAAGACTCCCTAAAACTACTACTACCACCTACTGAGCGTACCCTGGTTGCTGCAGCTCTGGTGCATTGAGTCCGCCAGGAGAAAAGCGATATACAGGATCTTCTCAAAAAAATTAGCATATTGTGATAAAGTTCATTATTTTCTGTAATGTACTGATAAACATTAGACTTTCATATATTTTACATTCAAATACACACAACTGAAGTAGTTCAAGCCTTTTATTGTTTTAATATTGATGATTTGGGCATACAGCTCATGAAAACCCAAATTTCCTATCTCAAAAAATTAGCATATTTCATCCGACCAATAAAAGAAAAGTGTTTTTAAAACAAAAAAAAGTCAACCTTTAAAGGGACTCCGAGCTCAGAAAAAAAAGGAAAGTTGTACTCACCCGGGGCTTTTTCCAGCCCAGTGCTGGTCGGGAGGTCCCACGCCGGCGTCCTGGCTCCTCTCCTTCTCCCCGCTCCGGAATGGCTGGCAGGCCGCAGCCCGGGCGACACTCTCCCGAGTGTCGGGCTGCTTCTTCCGCATATGACGCGGATTACGTCACACGCCGGCCGCCTCGCGTCATCACGGCGGCCGGCGTGAAAGTACTGCGCATGCGCGAACAAAGCGCGCATGCGCAGTACTTTCACGCCGGCCGCCGTGATGACGCGAGGCGGCCGGCGTGTGACGTAATCCGCGTCATATGCGGAAGAAGCAGCCCGACACTCGGGAGAGTGTCGCCCGGGCTGCGGCCTGCCAGCCATTCCGGAGCGGGGAGAAGGAGAGGAGCCAGGACGCCGGCGTGGGACCTCCCGACCAGCGCTGGGCTGGAAAAAGCCCCTGGTGAGTACAACTTTCCTTTTTTTTCTGAGCTCGGAGTCCCTTTAAATAATTATGTTCAGTTATGCACTCAATACTTGGTCGGGAATCCTTTTGCAGAAATGACTGCTTCAATGCGGCGTGGCATGGAGGCAATCAGCCTGTGGCACTGCTCAGGTGTAATGGAGGCCCAGGATGCTTCGATAGCGGCCTTAAGCTCATCCAGAGTGTTGGGTCTTGCGTCTCTCAACTTTCTCTTTACAATATCCCACAGATTCTCTATGGGGTTCAGGTCAGGAGAGTTGGCAGGCCAATTGAGAACAGTAATACCATGGTCAGTAAACCATTTACCAGTGGTTTTGGCACTGTGAGCAGGTGCCAGGTCATGCTGAAAAATGAAATCTTCATCTCCACAAAGCTTTTCAGCAGATGGAAGCATGAAGTGCTCCAAAATCTCCTGATAGCTAGCTGCATTGACCCTGCCCTTGATAAAACACAGTGGACCAACACCAGCAGCTGACATGGCACCCCAGACCATCACTGACTGTGGGTACTTGACACTGGACTTCAGGCATTTTGGCATTTCCCTCTCCCCAGTCTTCCTCCAGACTCTGGCACCTTGATTTCCGAATGATATGTAAAAGTTGCTTTCATCCTAAAAAAAAGTACTTTAGACCACTGAGCAACAGTCCAGTGCTGCTTCTCTGTAGCCCAGGTCAGGCGCTTCTGCCGATGTTTCTGGTTCAAAAGTGGGTTCATGCTTCCATCTGCTGAAAAGCTTTATGGAGATGAAGATTTCATTTTTCAGCATGACCTGGCACCTGCTCTCAGTGCCAAAACCACTGGTAAATGGTTTACTGACCATGGTTTTACTGTGCTCAATTGGCCTGCCGACCTGAACCCCATAGATAATCTGTGGGATATTGAGAAGAGAAAGTTGAGAGACGCAAGACCCAACACTCTGGATGAGCTTAAGGCCGCTATCGAAGCATCCTGGGCCTCCATTACACATGAGCAGTGCCACAGGCTGATTGCCTCCATGCCACGCCGCATTCATTTCTGCAAAAGGATTCCCGACCAAGTATTGAGTGCATAACTGAACAGAATTATTTGAAGGATGACTTTTTTTGTTTTAAAAACACTTTTCTTTTATTGGTCGGATGAAATATGCTAATTTTTTGAGATAGGAAATTTGGGTTTTCATGAGCTGTATGCTAAAATCATCAATATTTAAACAATAAAAGGCTTGAACTACTTCAGTTGTGTGTATTTGAATGTAAAATATAAGAAAGTCTAATGTTTATCCGTACATTACAGAAAATAATGAACTTTATCACAATATGCTAATTTTTTTAGAAGATCCTGTATAAATGTTCTGTGTCTTGTTTTTGTGCTACTGCATAGGGCAATACAAAGCCAGCTGCTGTGGGGATGAGATGGATATCAGACAAGATTTCTGCTGTGAATATCTATAGGTTTAAAGTGGTAGGGGAGGTAAAAGAGCAAAATCTTTTGAATTGCAATATTTTACCTGATCTACCACAAATTGTTTAGTACAGTGCTGTCCAACCGGTGGCTCGTGGGCCGCACTCACTTGATTCTCCACCGCCTCAATTTGGTGCTAGCCACGCCCCCTGTCCATGAAGTTGGACAGCACTGGTATAGTATATGGCTAGCTTTACATGAACAGTAAGCTAAGGTTGCTCTTTACAACTATGGCAACAGTACTATGCTCGGAGTACAAACTATCTCTATTTCTACATTAGTAACTAGTTGTACAGAGCAGGAGCCCTTGTTATGCTGTATCTATGATGTGCTGCAGGAGAGTGAAACACTCCTAAGCAGAGCCTCATATTCCTCCACACCCATAGGATGTAAATGACAGGTGCAGGAGAAAAACATACTAAAATTATTAAATATAGGGGCTGTACATTTTACAAGTTTATAGGGTTATATTTAGTTATTTCTAATAAAACCGAGTTCTAATAGAGCAGTTCATATTTAAATACCTGTTATAACTTCACAATAAATTTGCTTATAAACCTTTCACTTGACACATTTTACTGCTATGGTGAACTGCATACATTTTATTTTTGCTGACTGTTCAGTAGAAAGAGAGCACATTTGAGCTTAAGGGACAACTGACGTGAGAAGACTATGGAGGCTGCCATATATATTTCCTTTTAACTTTTTCCCAACTGCTGTATAGTGTATCTATGCCCCTGGAAACTTCACTTCAGCACAAGGGGCGTAAATACACGTACTTGTTTGTTCCCAATCGCTGCGCCGCTGCCGTTCGTTTTCATCGGAATCCCGCCACTCAGTGATCAGTGAATGGGAACAGCTTGTTCCCAAACCCAATCACAGTGCCTGTAATGAATAAGAGCCGGCGTCAGCGAGATGCTGGCATTTCATAAACAAAACCAAAAGTAAACAGATACACTTACTACTTCCTAGTTCTCTGCAATTAAGTGTAGCACCATCTTGTGGCCAAAAAGTAAAAATGCACCCCATACCCCTTTATATATAGAAATACATATATATTTATTAATTATAACCCCTTACACTCCTGCCCTATAGTTACCAAAATAAAACACTTGTTAAAAAAGAAAATGACACCATTAAAAAAAAAAAAAAAACATAATTTGTTACCTTATGGACTTTTTAATATGTATGTCGTGAGGGTACATTACTGGTAATTTTGCAAATAAAGGCTTGAAATTAGTGTATATAGTATTAAAAATCACTGAACAAAAAATGCACCATTATTTCCAGATAAAGTATTATTGCCATACATTGTTTAACAGGACAAATGGGCAAATAAAATGTGTGGGTTGCATCCAAAGCAGAATGTTTTATTTTAAACCTATAAAGGCTGAAAACTGAGAAATAATGAATTTGTTCATTTTTGTCTTATTATTCCCTTTAAAATGCATATAAAATAAAATAATTCTTAGCAAAAAGTACCACCCAAAGAAAGCTTAATTTGTGTCAAAAATGTATTAGCGAATGAATGGGAGGAGCGTGATGTGAAAATTGCTCTGAAAAAAAAAAAACTGTGGTTGGAAAGTAGATAAACAATACCAGTTGACTGGCCACTATGCTGATCTATTTAGCTGCAGTAGTGTCTGAATCACACCAGAAACGAGCATGCAGCTAATCTTGTCAGATCTGACAATAATGTCAGAGTAACAGATCTGCTGCGTGCTTGTTCAGGGTCTATAGCAAAAAGTATTTTAGGCAGAGGATCAGCAGCCTTGCCAGGCAACTGGTATTGCTTAAAAGGAAATAAATATGGCAGCTTCCATATCCCTCTCGGTTTAGTTGTCCTTTAAAGGAGAACACTTTTTAAGACTTAAGGAAATTTCTTTTTCTACTTGTTTCTGGTGACACTGCAGGAAATGAACAGTTCTTTCCATTGTTATCTATTAAAATTGCCTAGAACCCGTTCATTCCTCATACCAGACCTTATACAGTGTGCAGTATGAACTGGAAAGTGACTGAGACAAGCCTCCCTCTCTCTTTAGTGTGTGCACATTTGTGTCGTAATACAACACAGGTGGCCATGTGCTTTACAAAGACGCCTGGCACCTGTGCTGTTCTCTGTTGCAGAACTGACTCCATTCAACTATGCTAAAGTGGGCAAAGCTCAGCAATGCATGCAACAGTGCATTGTCAGATTACACTGCAGCACACAAGTGTGCCCATCAGAAAGTGCTGTCTGCTATCTCTGCATATCACACATCGAGTTGATCTAAACTCTGAATTTCCTCTCTGCTCTAAAAGATTAGCCACAGCATAATAAAAAATCTTCATTTCAACTTATGGAAATCCTAAAAAAAAAACCTGAAGTTTTGCTAGGTTTCACTTTTTCAGGGAGCACTGAAAGGTTTAAGCCTCAGTGTTTACTGTATGCCAGAGCTGCCTAGGCAGAGCTCTCCTGCAGTCTATTCACATTTGTTAAGAGCTAATTAGACTCTTCAATCTAATTTTTGAAATGCAGAGAAGTGAACTCTTCATCAGCTATATGTGGAATAAAGCCTTTTCATTGTGTGCTGTGCAAGAGTTGGGGTCCGCTTTACGGCTAGTTTCACACTGAGGCATTGCGTTATAATGCACATATAATGCACTCAAAAACAACATTTGCAATGGCATGGGATGTAACACACACGAAGAAGCAACTGACCAATGGGCAACTTCATTAACTAACATTGTGCACATCAACATGGGCACATCTTCTGCTTTGTAACAATGGACCCATTGCATCACATCACCACTGATGAGGTGTGAACTGTTAATAGTAGCAAAAGTATTGATGCAGCTCCCTCTGAGGTATAGCATTCTGGTATCCAAATATTCCAAGTAGAGGAGACACTCAACACTACATATTGTAGAGTCCTCCTGCTTTGCATCTCCTGTACTGTACACCTGATAAAGGAGGAGGACACCAAATTCTGGAGCGTAGTCTATATCTATAAAATAAAAGTTTAAGCCTGCCAAGTGCCTTCAATATGTGAAAATAGTGCTGAAGTCAGCTCAGCAAAGTGATATTGTCCAGTCCTGCCTGTTTCAGCCTCATATGAATTGGTGTAGACCAGTGTATTCTATCATTATTACAGCATGTGCCCCTTTTTTAATGATTAGCGAAGTATCCTGTTTTGAATAATCATCTCACATACCCCCTGATGCATACAGATGCTTAGGAGTACATCATAATTGTGTATAAATGCTTTTCCAACTTTCCTTGATGCTTTTAATGAACAATAAATACTTATTCAGGTTAATATACAGTATATTCTTTATACTTATTTTTTGAATCTCTAAACCTAATAAATGGTATCATCCTGATTTAAAACTTCTTGCTTAAACCTAATATAATAGATCAACTATGACAAGTTCCAGAACCCCGTGAGCCCAACTTAAAGTACTCTGGGTAGGAGGTTGAAACAAATGAAATGCTATTAAACAGATGATTTGGGTTTGGATCAGGTCATCTCCACGTTAGATCCGCGCCGCGCTATGCCTGACTTGGGCACTGCCATAGACCGTAATGTTAATACAGTTGTGGCGGCGAAGGGGGATTTCTCAAGGAATCCCTGTAATTCTGGTGTCGGCAATAGCTGGCACACAAATTCCATGTCTCCTCAAAGTTCCTACAACTCGGAGGGGGAATTGTTTTTCACGAGTTTCACCTGTAGCAAGGTGAGCCATCTTTCGGCTTACCCTGCGCCCAATTGAACAATGAAGGGATAACACGTATGAATTTGGGTGTGCTGTCATACTATTTAGATCTGGTAAAATTGCCCAAGATCGGTTCACCAGATTGCTACGTGAGGCTCACATAACCTTTTTGAGTTCTGTCTAAAATAAAGTTCTGCCTTGAAGTTGCAGTCCAGAAGAGCAACTAAATTCACACATAAAATTCAGGATATATCAAACATACCATCAGCCAGAACATTTGTAATTTGTTCAAGCCTGTTCTGCTGTTCACATGACTCTACAGAAGTTAGAATGGTTGGCTGGCACAACTCCAAAGAAGAATGGTGCCAATTTTTTTGTATATTAGAATTCAGAAAACTATAGACAACCCAGCCAAACAGCATAGCCAACAGCACCATCTGCCCTTTTCCATTGGGCACTGATATACACAAACCTGTAAGGACTTAGTGATTAGGGCCTGTTTCCACTACACGCAGATTCTGCATGCAGAAAACTGACTCTAATGAATGTCTATGGGCCTGTTTCCACTGAACGTGATTTTTCTGATGCAGATTTCCCGTAGGCATTCATTGGAGTCAGTTTTCTGCATGCAGAATCTGCATGTAGTGGAAACAGGCCCTTAGACTGTGCAGACCAGCAGCAAACTGATGAGTAATCACTATGGTCTCTTCTCCTGTGAGGAAGCCTTTGGTGTTTGGTGAAAAAAGGGCATGGGGTGGAAGCCGCAATTTCAAAACATTGTTTATAACAATTGTTTTCATGAATATCTCTGTTAGACTAATACATATTGTAAAATAACAGTAATAAAAGGATGCGGGGTGAAGCTGAAATAAGTGTAAACGATAAATACCGTTGTATATTGCACACCAAATGAACACGGAAAAATTGACAGTAGTAATGACGATAGTAAAACACTGGTAATTACCACCAATATTGTACTACAACTACACCTAACCCTAATCTCACACAGAACCCTACCCCTCGGATGCCTAACCCTAAGAATCCCCCCCACCCTTCCTTTCACCTAACCTTAAAACCCCCCTTCCTGATGCCTAACCCTAAAACACAATACAATACAATACAATAACATTTCTATAGTGCTTTTTCTCCCATAGGACTCAAAGCGCTTAGGCTCTCTCAGATTCAGTAATTGGTAGTAGGATGAAGTATTCACACAACAAAAGTTATATTTCTGCAAATGCCAAACTGAACAGGTGGGTTTTCAGTCTGGATTTAAACACGTCCAGGGATGGAGCTGTCCTGATCTGTTGAGGTAAGGAGTTCCAAAACGTAGGGGCAGCATGACAGAAGGCTCTGGGACCAAAAGATTCCAAGTGTACTCTGGGTATGACTAGATTATTAGAACCTGTGGATCTGAGAATGCGAGGATTGCTACATAGCTGCAACATATCTTTCATGTATCCAGGGCCTAGATTATTCAGGAATTTAAATGTCAGTAGGCCGATCTTGAATAGGACCCTCCATTCTATAGGTAGCCAGTTAAGGGAGTGCAGGACTGGTGTTATGTGGCAGTGACGGGGTTGGTTAGCAGTCTGGCAGCAGTATTCTGTATCAGCTGTAGGCGGTGCAAGACCTTTTTTGGAAGGCCAGTGTAGAGAGCATTACAGTAGTCTAGTCGGGATGTGATGAAGGCATGGACTAAGGTTGGCAGATCTTCTGGGGGAATGAGGTGCTTGATTTTTGCAATGTTCTTAAGGTGAAAATAGGATGATTTCACCACAGCGGAGATTTGAGTTCTGAAGTTTAACTCTCCATAAATTAGAACTCCCAGGCTACGCACATGGTCAGAGCTGCGTAAATCCGTGCCTCCTATTCCCAGTGGTGAAGAATGCAAGTTAAGTTGTTTTGTT
This sequence comes from Hyperolius riggenbachi, assembly GCF_040937935.1. Lineage (NCBI taxonomy): Eukaryota > Metazoa > Chordata > Amphibia > Anura > Hyperoliidae > Hyperolius > Hyperolius riggenbachi. Next base: position 100,720,563 of record NC_090647.1, on the reverse strand, counting down.
ATCATGCCCTGCCCTCCAATCAGAAGGACTTCAGTTTTGTCTGCATTTAGTTTCAGCCAGTTGTCATTCATCCATTGTTGTAGTTCACGTAAGCAGGCGTTTATAGTTAGAATTGGGTCTGTCACACCAGGCTTGAAGGAAAGATATAGTTGGGTGTCGTCTGCATAGCAGTGGTATGTCAGGCCATGTTTTTGGATTAGTTTTCCAAGCAGTAACATGTAAATCGTGAAAAGCAGGGGAGAGAGGATTGAGCCCTGGGGCACCCCATACTTAAAGAAAACCTGAACTGAAAATTAAAAGTCAAAATAAGCATACACAAGTCATACTTACCTTCCATGTAGTCTACTCCCCAGTGTCTTTCTCCTCTCCCGCGTCCTGTTTGTTCACTGTGATCAAGGGAATTTTCCGTCCTCCATTTTGAAAATGGCCATTACCCATAACAGCTTTCTGGTCAGCACACAGTTAGGCCGCGTTCACATCACAAACGCGGATGGGCACGCACGCGGAACGCAATGCGTACGAACGCACGCCTTCCGCGTTTGTGTGCGTTGCGTGGCTGATCCCAACACTGAAAAGTGAATGGGACAGCCACGCGTTTTTACAAAAAATGCGTGCAGCATGCGTTCCCGGACCGCACAGGTCCGGAACGCATGCAGTGTGAACATCAGACATTGCACTCTATGCAATGTCTGATGTCGTGCGTGTCGGCCACCTGCACGCGTTTCCAGAACGCGGCTGGAAACGCGTGCAGTGTGAACGGGGCCTTAAACTGTAACATCGCCCACTTGAGCCATAGGGAAACATGGACATTTACCTGGTACATCAGTTTTCCTCTTAGCTATAACTGACAGCAACTGATATTTTACTGACAGCAACTGATATATTTCAGATCTGACAAAATATTGTCAGAACTGGAAGGGATTATTGTCAGAAGAAAATGGTGAGCTCTGAGAGGAACTGATGGCAAGGTAACTATGTAATGTTCATTTGAAGTTACCTCATGTGTTTATTATAAATATTTTTACTCAGTACAGGTTCTCTTTAAGTGATACAGGGGTGGACAGGAAGGGCCCCATAGACACTTTGTGGGTTCTGCCATTTAAGAAGGATTGGAACCACTGAAGAACTATGCCATCAATGCCGCAGTATTGCAGTATTCCTGTAGCCTGTTTATCAAGATGTCATGGTCAACTGTATCAAAGGCTGCAGAAAGGTCTAGCAGTATCAGGATGGAGCACTCTCCTCTGTCTCTTGCCATGAGCAGGTGGTTGCATATTTGGATGAGGGCAGTTTCAGTGCTGTGGTGTTTCCTGAAGCCAGACTGGAATGGGTCATAACTGTTGTTTTGTAGGATTTTGGCTTCTAGCTGGAGGTAGACAGCTTTTTCAATTAGCTTGTCCAGAAAGGGGAGGTTAGAGACAGGTCTGTAGCATCAGAAACACCCTTTCTGATGCCTAACCTTAAATCACCCTTCCACTGCCACAAATAACGTAATTTAAAAAAAGGATACCTTTCTAAAACAATACATTTCTAAATGATAATTTACAAAATAATTCTCAAAATTAAATTCAAAACGATAATTTTCAAACTGATAATTCTCAAAGTGAAAAATTTCAATTGGACAGGCCCTATTTATCAGGCGCCCAAATTTCCTGCTTCTCCCCATTGAGTCATATGTGAATGCCACTTTTTCTGCCACTTGTTATCTCTACAGTGTGTCAAATGTTGATACGAGAGGGTTTAAAAACTGTCTAATTTGGTTGCATTATTTTGCAACAGAAATTATTTTGCAACAGGTTCTTACTCCAGGCAACTGGTTGACCTAACAGCACATTAAAGTACTCCTGAATTGGAAGGGGAAAATAAATTGAATCAAGCCCATGGAGGGCTAGATTACATTATGCAGAGATCCTGGATGCTGCTTGTTGTCTTAGGGGTTCCTCCTGTTTCCAATCCCAGATCCTCTTCTTCTTCGACTAGCTCTGTCAGTCAAAGAGCCTCTCTGAAGTTTCCTCCCAGTGGCAGCAAGCGGTCTTAAAGGTAACCTAAAGCCAGGCCATGCGCACGTTCACACCGCTGCTGCGTCCTGCACATGCGCAGTACGAGCTTTCTTAGTATTGTGCTTCTCAGCATAAGGTAAACTATCCCTCCATGTGCTTAAGCAGTTTAACTTACCTGGGTCTTCTTCCGGCCCCGTGCATCCGCGCCGAAACTAACCGATCCTCCAGTGCATGTGCAGTGCGAGAAAATCTAATTGTAGTTGATAAAGAAATGTAATTTTTTTTTATCAGCTACAATTAATAAAAAATAGCAGCAGTGCTAAAACTGAGCTGCACGCATAGAAGTAGAAAGAGCTGAGAAGGGATCACTAGATGGATTCTAATATATCAAAACAGCAGCTATGCAAAAAAAATGCAATGGCAGCTTTCAGAGCAGATAAATTGTACTTTGGGAACTTGTAAAAGACAATATTACTTGTGCACAACAGCAAATATGGTAACTGTATGGGTAATAAAAAGTAGGAAAACACATTTTTATTGACTGTTATGTCAGAGTTTAATCCTAATCGTACTCAATGTTTATTTGCATAGCCCACCAGAGGTGTAACTACTGGGGATGCAGCTGCAGGGGGCCCAGAGCAAATGGGTGACCCCATTTCATTACTCCTATACAGGTCCTCAACCTTCAGAGCCGGAGTAGTTGCAGTGCAGCCACACTCATTATGGGTGGGCGGAGTCATCGTGGCTGCACTGTTATAAGTGGAGGAATGGTGATCACACTTGTTATGTCTCCTAGCAGAGGGGGTCTCTGGCTGTGTGGGAAACTCAACAAGGGAAAGGGTAAGGAAGTCTGAACATGGGAGGGGGAGGGGGGGCACAATTTATAGTTACACCACTGTATCCCACCTTGGAAAGCTAATACTGTACATATGAACTGTTCTCGTGGTCTTTGCAGGTCCATGTGGGTTCTCAGATGGCGGTTGAGACAGGAAGTGAGTGACAGCATGTACAGGTGAGCCAACCTATCATTTTAATTGCAAATACAGGACTTTGTCAGGTATTAAATGTATTAATACACTGTCCTGGTTTAAGTGAAAGTTGTTTCTCTTAAAAAACATTTATGTATATTATAGTAGAGCATGTTTTACATGATATGCCGCCTTATGAGGAGCACTAGAAAAGTTTCACATGATGCAGCCAAAGGTATTATTTACATTGCTATGACTCTGCTGTAACCAGGCACAGATGTCATTTAGTGAAAGTTTGGTACCTGCTGAGATCTGCCCAAGACCTGAATAAGCAAATGAGTTCCTTTGGCAGCCGTCATAACCTCAGAAATTAGCAGTTGTTTGTGACTCACATAAGAAGTCAGTTATGTAAGAATGTAAGGTGTTAATCATCGACTTCCTGTGACAAGGAGGGTAACCTGCTTCTTACATGATGCAATGTCCTTTTCTGCCACTTTCTCTTCTACCATAATTATAAAATCATTTATGGGGGTCATAAAAAAAGTTGAAACAGAATCACTTTTTCTACACTCTGAAAGTGCTGAATAGCTGTAATGTTTAGGTGTATGCACATAGCAGTTACACAATTATAAGCAGTTAAAGGAACACTATCAATAACCAAGTGTTCTAAAATGACAATGTACAAATAATGTCTAAGTAGCTCTAGTAAGCATTTTACTACTTTTCATGTTAAATATCAGAGGCAAAAGCTGTAATTCGTTGTGTGAAGGTTGTTGCTGCATTGGAACACATCATTACCAAAGGGGAGTCTGTGCTTCATGAGAAATGTGACAAGACAGCCAGTGCTGGTCGCTACATATCTCAGAAGACTACAGAGTATTTTTCTTTGAAAGCAAAAAAAAAAAAAAACACTTTAGTATGAAAGTCGTGCCTTGGAATCATGTTTCTCACACAATTACAAATGTTTATTTTATGCTGCACATAACAATTCCTCTGCTCTCAGTGTATTATTCTCCTCAGACAGCTCATTCAGAGGGACAAGCAGCTGCAGTTTAAGCTAGTGAGACCTGTCATCTGCAAAAGATATTAAATACACACAGGGTTAACAGACGTAGAAAGATAGATTCCCTACCTCCCCTCATGATTCACTGATCCGTCACCCTCTGTCAGTGAATTGTGAAAGGAATTTGATACACATACCAATGTGAAAGGAAGAGATACACAGGTGGAGATACAGAGCAGTGCTTAGGAACACTTAGACAAATTATTCCCATCCCAGTTTAAAAACATGTTAAATCGATAGTGTTCCTTTAAACACAGTAAATTGATTTGTTCTCCTCACCAAGAGATTGGACAAGCTCTGGGGCTGTCTTCCTTATTTTTCTTTTGTTACTTCTTGCATCTCATGCACACTATCATTTTCATTGTTGTCTTTGGGTACTATTGATGATCTTATCCGTGATCCATCAGGTGCAATCTGTAACGGCTGACCTCAGTGTACAATGTTCATTCTCAGAATATTTCAAGACTTTCCTTTGCAACAATTGTTGAAAGTGTCTGTGTACTGTAAATGAACTATTGGGGACAATTTATATAGAAGTGGTAATGTGGCAATTTATATAGAAGTGGTAATGGGGCAGCACGGTGGCGTAGTGGTTAGCTCTCTCGCCTTGCAGCGCTGGGTCCCTGGTTCGAATCCCAGCCAGGGCACTATCTGCAAAGAGTTTGTATGTTCTCTCCGTGTCTGCGTGGGTTTCCTCCGGGCACTCCGGTTTCCTCCCACATTCCAAAAACATACGGATAAGTTAATTGGCTCCCCCTAAAAAATTGGCCCTAGACTACAATACTTACACTACATAATATAGACATATGGCAATGGTAGGGATTAGATTGTGAGCTCCTTTGAGGGACAGTTAGTGACAAGACAATATATATATATATATATATATATATATATATATACACTGTACAGCGCTGCGTAATATGTTGGCGCTATATAAATACTAAATAATAAATAATAATAATGTGCTAGAGGGCCCGTTCTCACTACGGCGATTAGCGGGGGATTCCCGATAATCCCCAAAGCGCTAGTGCTATTTAAAGCGCTAGCGCAATTAAAACTGAATGGCAGTGATCTCACATTATTATTATTATTATTATTATTATTATTATTTATTTATTTATTTATATAGCGCCAACATATTCCGCAGCGCTTTACAAAACACAATAAGACGACAAGGGGAACATAGATACCACTAACAAATGTACAGCAGAGTTCCAAGCAGCACAAATATTGTTACAAGAACAGTAAACATTAGGAGGATGACCCTGCCCTTGCGAGCTTACAATCTGATGGGTTGTGGGGGACACACTAGGTAAGGGGGTGGAGGATGGATGAGGCAGTGATTCTTTGCCTCTGATTACATTGTGACAGAGAAGTAAATAAGGGCTATAGAATGTTATAAGCTTGTCTGAAAAGGTGTGTTTTAAGAGTGCGTTTGAGGATGTCCAGGTTTGGAGCATGACGTACAGGCTGTGGAAGAGAGTTCCAGATAAGGGATGATGCTCGTGTAAAGTCCTGGATGCGAGCATGAGAGAAGGTGATCAGCTTAGAGGCCAGGAGAATTTCTTGGGAGGAGCGAAGGTTGCGGGAGGGACAATATCTTGAGATTAGTGAGGAGATGTATGGAGGAGACAACTCGTGGAGGGCTTTGTATGTTAGAGTCAGGAGTTTGAACTGGATCCTCTGGGTAATGGGTAACCAGTGGAGAGAATGGCACAGTGGGGCTGCATCGGAAGAGCGTGTGGAAAGGTGAATGAGGCGGGCTGCTGAATTTAGAAGGGATTGGAGAGGTGCTAGCCTGTTTTTTGGTAGGCCACAGAGCAGGGTGTTGCAGTAGTCTAGGCGGGAGATGATTAAGGCATGAACAAGCATTTTGGTGGCTTCTTGTGTGAGGAAGGGACGGATACGGAATATATTTTTGAGCTGGAAATAGCAGGTGGTGGTTAATGAGGCAATGTGAGGTTTAAAGGAGAGCTCTGAGTCAAGTATAACCCCCAAGCAGCGGGCCTTAGTGGTTGAGGTTATTGGGGTGTTGTCTACCGGTATGGTTGCAATTGGTGGGGGTGAAGATAGCGATGGTGGAAAAATCACAATTTCCGTTTTAGTCATGTTGAGTTTGAGGAAGCGGGAGGACATGAATGCAGAAACGGCACGTAGACAGTCGGGGACTCTGGATAGTAGTGATTACAGGTCAGGAGCTGAGAGATAGATTTGGGTGTCATCCGCATAGAGGTGATACTGGAAGCCAAAAGAGTTAATTAGTTGTCCCAGGCCACGGGTGTAGATTGAGAAAAGAAGTGGCCCAAGAACAGAGCCTTGAGGTACACCAACAGACAGTGGGTGTGGAGAGGAATTGGTGTTAGAGAAGGAGACAGTGTAAGAGCGTCCAGAGAGATAAGAGGAGATCCAGGAATGTGCTTGTCCCTTGATTCCTAAAGATGTCAGTGTCTGCAGAAGCAGAGCACGATCAACCGTGTCAAAGGCAGAGGAAAGGTCAAGGAGTATTAGAATGGAGAACTGGCCTTTGGATTTAGCTACCAGTAGGTCATTAGCAACTTTCGTGAGGACAGTTTCAGTGGAATGCTGTGTGCGGAATCCAGATTGAAAGGGGTCAAGTAAGGAGTTGCTAGAGAGAAAGGCAGACAATTCTGAGTGGATGTGACGTTCCAGCAGTTTAGAAGCAAAGGGGAGGAGAGAGACAGGACAGTAGTTGGATAGAGAAGTTGGATCGAGAGAGGGTTTTTTGATTAGTGGTGTGATTATAGCTTGTTTGAATAAGGAAGGAAAAGTGCCAGTGGAGATAGAAAGGTTGAATAGAGTTGTTAGAGCGGGATTAAAGGAGGAGGAAAGCTGGGGGATTAGATGAGAGGGAATAGGGTCCAGGGCACAGGTAGTGAGATGCGCTTTGGAGATTAGTGAGGAAAGACACTGTTCAGTTAGTGTGGTGAAAGATGTCAGAGTGGGAGAGTGGTCTTGTGGAGCGGGGGGAAGGCAGTTAGTGGTGGGCGAGGGTGCAGGCGGACAGAAGGAATTTATAGGTGACGGTTGAGCTGGTAAAAGTGGTTGCGTGTTGAAGCTATTACGTATTGCATCAATCTTGCTTGTAAAGTATGATGCGAAGTCGTCGGCTGACAGACATGTGGTAGGGGGAGGAGGTGGGGGACGAAGTAGGGAGTTAAAGGTGTTGAACAATTGTTTTGGGTTGTGGGACTGTGAGGAAATGAGCGAGGAGAAATAAGACTGCTTAGCAGAGGTGAGGGCATCCCTGAGCTCCTGCATAGTTTGTTTATAGTGATTGAAGTCCTCTACAGCAGTGCTTTTTCTCCAGCACCTTTCTGCCACCCTGGAGTGCCTTTTCAGCTGTTTGATTTGTTCAGTGAGCCAGGGCTGCCGGTTAGTTTGGCGGGGGCAGGTGGTGGTGAGTGGAACGGCTGAATTCATGGCAGAGGAGACTACGCTAAATAAGTAACTGGATGCTGCCTCTGGGTCAGTGTAGGAAGACAGAGTACTTAGAGGTTGCAAGGCCTCAGTCAGGGAATTCACATTCAGGTTGCGGTAATTCCTGCGCGTGACTGTATGGTGTAGTGTTGGAGGAGGTGACGGTAGAGAAGAATTGATTGAGAAGGTAAGAAGGCTGTGGTCTGAGAGGGGAAGCGGAGTGTTATGAAAGCTTGAAATAGAACAGAGGCGGGTAAAGACAAGGTCAAGAGTGTGACCGTCTTTGTGGGTGGAAGTGGAGGACCATTGTGCGAGGTCAAACGAGGAGGTGAGAGAGAGCAGTTTGGTGGCAGTAGGGCAGTTAGTATCGATGGGTATATTAAAATCTCCAATGATGATAGAGGGTATATCAGTGGAGAGGAACTGGAGAAGCCATGCTGAAAAGTGATCAATGAAAGTAGAGGCTGGACCAGGCGGGCGGTAGATAGCAGCAATCTGGATGTGGTATGGAGAATAGAGACGGACAGCATGAACTTCAAAGGATGAGAGTGAGAGTGCGGGCAGTGGTGTGAGTGGCTTAAAGGAGCAGTGTTCAGAGACGAGAATCCCCACTCCACCTCCCTGTTTGTGGCCAGGTCTAGGGGCTTGACTAAATTTTAGACTACCATATGATAGAGCAGCTGGAGACACTGTGTCTGATGGAGTTATCCATGTTTCGGTGAGCCCCAGGAACGGCAATCGCAAAACGTGTTGCCTGCATTTTACTGCGATTCTCGAGCGATCACGGTGCAGTGCTTGTACACGGAAGTGTACAATGATTTTACCGTGCTAATCGCTGTGAAATCACCCGCGCTAAGCGCTACCGTTTTGCGCTTTTAAGTGTGAACGGGCCCAAAAGGTTGCCACATTTTTAATGCCATATTTAAAAAATTGCAGTCTGATTGTGGTGATTATTAGTTATTTGATACGCTACAGTAATTACCCTTATGTAGAGATTAGGGATGGTCAATGAGATGCAAAAATTCCAACTTGATACAGAATGATGCAAATTTTTATGCAAATGTATACAGCTTTACATTAGAATAAATCAATGAGACTGAGGTAAGATTTGATTGCTCCATTTTCAAGCTGTTTGAATGTCTATGAAAACATTTGCATAAACCGTATCGACTTGGAATTATTGGCACCCAATTGACAATCTCTAGTGGTGATCCAAGGCTTTATTCACTGGAATACGTGTAAAGAACACTAAGCTTCAACATTAACAATGGATTCAGGTTAAAAAAAACCTAGAGTTCCTATCTCGTTCATTAACCAGGGGCTACCTGTGTTACTATTCACGGTATCTAAAAAGATATCAGGGCTGGAACCCACTAAAGCAATTTTTAGAGCGTTTATGGAGCAATTCGAAACGTTAGCGAATTTCCTAAACGCTCAGCTAAGGTTAATGGATGGGCCAAATTCCACTGGAGCGAATTTGCAGGACATGCACCATTTTTGAGCGTTAGCGTCTTGCGCTAGCGTTTCTGCAATGTAAAGTATATAAACTCTGGCATAATCGCTCATGAATTGCTATACAGAGCGATTTTGCTAGTGTTTTTTTAAAGTACTGCACGCTGTAAAACAATTTTTAAATAAATTGAAAGGACCAATCAGAATTAAAAACGCTAATCACAAATCGTTACACAAATGCTGGCAAAATGCTTACATTTTTTAAAATTGCTACCAAAACCGCCAGAAAACGCTCATGAAATCACTTACAAAACTCTAATTAAAAACGCTAGCGCTTGCGATTAGCAATAGCGCTTTGTAGTGGGTTCCAGGCCTCACACTATATTTGGCTCTTGGTCTCTATCTATGTTTCTCCCGTTATATCTTTTCTCCTAGCAGGTTCTCTTTAAAAAATCTCTACATGGAAATGATTAAAAACATAGATGTCAGGTTGTACCTAAGAGGAAATGCTGTCCGTTGAGTATTGCCCATGACTCTGACCATTGTTTGCAAACACAGTGTATGACATGCCTGGAATAGCTCACTCCTATGCATTCTGTTTATGTAGGTAACAGGTCTATGGACGTAGCAGTCAGATGGTTGCGGTGATTCATGCTGATCATGGAGTGATCCACAGCGTTGGTACCAGAATGAGACATTCACTGAGGTTCTTTGCCTACATATCACTGCTTTTTTTGTTGGGTTTTGGTAAGTGTTCTTCGAAAATGTCAATTCATTTCCCCAAGATAACCGCTATGTATTTTGTCTGCTAATCATAGAATTCAAATCGGCAGTTGATTCTGATATATGGTGAATTATGTAACTATTACTGAGTTATACTTTTAGGCTCCTTGCAAAAGAGGTGCAGTGTGGAGATTTACACCTGTAGCAAACCTAGACCTTGCATTAGAGTTCAACCTTAGCAAACTTTATTTGTTAATGATGGCAGAACACATAACTGCAGGCTGTGCCTGGCTTTAGTTTCGTATTCTGCCATTATTATTATTATTATTATTATTTATTGTATTTATAAAGCGCCAACATATTACGCAGCGCTGATTATTAATCGATTAAATATTGCTAAGGCTGAACTCCGGTGCTTTGTCCACGTATGCTGGGTTGGTGGTTACCCAATTATGCTGTGAGTGCTCTACAGAATTGGAGGGTGGTCTGCAGATTTTTTGTTGTCTTTTGAAGATTTAAACCTGTTCTACGTGGATTATTTCCATGCTAGAGAGGCAGTGGTTAGTACAAAATCACACTAATCCGAAGGTCATCCAGAAAGTAACAGCCGTTTACATTTATCTGCCACGCAAGGTATTCTTTCTATCTAATGTAACTTCCATCTGTCAAGTTAAACTCTTCTCTTCCTGCACCACTTGTCAAGTGACTACAGAATGCTGGCAACTGTTTGTTCAGTAGCATTAACATGCAGCCCCCCATCAAACCATCCTACCCATAGGTGAGGAGTGTGATGCTACTACAGGGATTAAAAGTGACTGTAAGGGAGGAGATTATGTAGAGAAATAATCAGAGGATAGTGTGTCTAAAATAAAATAAAAAAGTTTCTCTTGATTAATTGAAAATAGCGGTTACTTTCCAGATGACACTCGTATATTGTAGATTTAGAATGTTAGTGTCCTGGAAATCATTAGTAATTCAGTATCAAGCAAGCACCCACGGAGTGGAAATTGTTGATGTGCTCTGACTTGCAGTGTCTCTGCACAGGTAGACACTTAAACAGCTTCTCCTCCAATCAAGTCAGCACCATCACTGGTATAAATAGCTATTTATACCAGTGATAGTGCTGACTTGATTGGAGGAGATCCTGGAAATCATTATGCATTTTGTTCATCATGTTACTTTTATCACTGTCATTACCAATTCTGTACATTGTATTCTGTCTTTTGTATCGTTTGTATCGTTTTCGTATTTTGTCACCAATTATGTATATTAGTGTACACCAATGTCTGTATTATTATGTCCCCCGTGTTTGTTTCTTACTTTATACAGCGCCACGGAATATGTTGGCGCTTTATAAATCAATAATAATATATTAAAGGAAATATACGGAGATTGGAACATGGAGGCTACCACCTTTATTTATAGTTGCAGCGATATATTTTTGGCTTCAGTAGTGTCTAAGTCACACATCTGACTGGTTGTCTTAAAGAGGAACTGTTGTAAAAATAATGTAACAAGCAAAATTGCTTTTTTTTTTTTTTCAATCTTCATTTATAAATGACTTAATCAATGTTCGCCTATCGTAAAATCTTTCCTCATCCTCAATTACATTCTTGAAGTTTTCACAGTAAGCAACATTTTTAGTCCTGTCCTCTGCAGAATGTTTGGTTACTGAGAGTTACGAAGCCAGTACAAAATACACCTAGTCTCCCATTATTCTCTGGGAGGAGAATTCCACATTGCTCATCAGCCTAGGCTAAGCATCGCTGGAGGGTACGAGAAGTATCGGCGCGGAAGACTTGGGCGCAGGATTCAGCCGGTATATGGCTGATCTCGCTTCTGCACAAGTACCGGCCGTATTAAATACTATTCCCCCTCCAGGCAGCCATGGTTGGTGGTAATGAAATCATTCTGCTACCAGCAATTGCTGGAAGCCAAATTATTATGTTTTAAAAGTGGTTCTGACGGCGCTGAAGTTACTCCCTGTGCCTGCTATAGCCGTAATACCTATTACGGTCTATGGTGGCGCAGACTGCGCCCAAATCTCCTGCGCTGGTTTCAGCGTGTTCGTCCCTGAGAGGGTGGGGTTACACACTATGTACAGCAATATATAGATATAGGAAGTGTTTCTGATGCTGAAACCAGGAAAATTATCGTAAAAAGTGGGTATCTTGAATAATTTACTCTTATTCTACTACAGTATATGTCGTTACAGTGGATGAATATGGACGAAACCTGTTGTGTATTTTAACCATGTCGTGTTTGTTTGTTTTTCAGCTTTTAGTAATCCTGGATATCTCATTCTGAAGCAAAACCATCATATTGCTCTCAGCAGAGCTTCAGTCTATGTGGAATTTTACATCTTAGATAATTCCAGTCCATCATCCAACGCTTCAGTAACGCTGGTGAATGTTCAGGACAACAATATCATTACAAGTAAGGAGGTTCCTGCAAACAAGTCACAAGGCATTCTGGAATTTGAGTGTCTCTATTTAATGTCAGCTGGCCTGTATCAATTTCAGATGAGCCTGGAGGGAAAGAATGACAGCACTATTCACGTTATGAGCAACGTCTTGAATGTCACCTGGCCAGTGTTTCACATTGACTTGAACAGAACGTCTAAGGATACTCAGCGATCCTTCCAAGTCGGGGTCTTCACCAATGAGCAGCTCTGCTCAGGTTTTCTGGGACAGCAGTCCAAGGTTCTGCTAGAGGTGGAGCACACTCAGAGCTTTCAGGGGCTGATGGAACCCAGCACTGATCAGTTTATGCTGTACAAAACCTACAAGGAGATCTCATTGTCCACATCTCAGTGGGTGGAGTTTGATTGTGCATCTGTCCAACCAGAAGCCTTCGTCACTGTGTCTCTGAAGCCCATGGACTCTGAGTCGGTGATCGCCCATATTGGGCCTGTCGACCTTGTAAAGACCTTTAAATATAAACTGCTAACAGTAACTGAGAAAAAATGTGATGCCTCGATGTCTGTCTTTGTCATCGCACCTCCGTGTAATTATGCGGAGGGTAAAATGATTGTTTACAAGGAGTTTCCTAGAAGCCCAGGAGAAGGTGTCACAACCTTAGCTGAGAACTCTCTTCACAGAGGGGAGAGGGGCTCACAGTTCAACTGCTCATTGTTTGAGATTGGCAGGAATAAGTATTGTTTTGAGTTCTTAATGACTTCAACCAGCAGTCCCAACTATTCAGTACCGAGAGCCAAACAGTGTGTGGAGATTCGGAGGGAAATAGGTCTGTATGTCATCATTTCCATGTTTAGCTTTATAGTAGTACATGCAAATATATGATAACCTCTTTTTGTCCTTGAGAAATGGGTATACTATTCCACATTTCCAGCATACTGTATATGTAAATACAAAAACCAAGAACAACGTACTTTACAGAGATGCTGACTCAAGACTGCGCTAGTTAGAATATCAGTACAATAGAGTCTGATTGATGTATCTGGAACAGGCGGGGATTGCCTGATGCCGGATATGTGTACTTGCTGGTTACTTGAGAAGTCTAGCAACTGGTGTTAAATGCGACACTAACCTCCCCCATGGGTGACAGGCAGTGGAGTGGGTGCACAGCAAATCACTAACAAATCATCCTGGTGCCAGTCTTCTTTTCTCCTACAGCTCCTAGCAGCTTTGTGGCATCCTCTGTGCATGGCTCAGATGTGTCACGTGACCCGATGCAGGTCAGGTGACGCACCAGGGAGCTGTAGGAGAGAAGAATTACGGTGTTATGTCTGATCGTGCTGCCCGAAAATTGCCTTCCTCACTGACTACCGCGCATGCTCAGTGGGAACTTAAATATTATTCCCCCAAAATATCTCTTCTTCCACACCTCCCACACTCCCCAAATCTTCAGAGTAGGTAGCCTCCCTCCCCCCCCCCCCCCCCCCAACTACCTCTGTGCCAAATTGCAGCTCCCGAGCTCCATTGGTTCCAGAGACATATTACATAAACATATCTTGTGAACCAATGGGACTCGGGGATGCAATTTGGCACAGACGTAGTTCCCTCCTTACCCTGAAAGTTTGGGGAATGTAGGAGGTGTGGAAGTGGAGATATTTGGGGTGTTTAGCGCAGCAGCACAATTCCTATTGCGCAGGCGTGGCAGCGCAGATTTACAGGCAGCACGATCAGACACAACACCAGCATCTGGACAATTCATAAGTTAGTTCTGTTGTGCACCACTCTGCAAACAGTTATACGCCCCCATTCTCCCCCACCAGGTATGACAGTTAGTTGAGACTGCTGGAAGCCTGAGTTTTGGTTAAAGGATACCAGATGTCCCAAAAAAACTAATATGCAGTGGGTGGGGGAGAAAGAGGGAATACTTACTGCTCCTTCCGTTCCGCTCAGTCAGCTGCCTTCTCTAATCCTCCCCGGTCTTCTCCACAAGTCACTGCAAGTCAGGCGACTCTCCTAACTTGTCTAATGGACATACTGTGTTGCCCTTGCGCAGTATGTCCTTTCTGCTTCCCCGTGGCCGCGCATAATGATGTAGCAAGTTGATACGTCATTATGCGTAGTAAAAGTATTATTAGTTACATAGTTACATAGTTATTTTGGTTGAAAAAAGACATACGTCCATCGAGTTCAACCAGTACAAAGTACAACTCCAGCCTGCTCCCTCACATATCCCTGTTGATCCAGAGGAAGGCGAAAAAACCCTTACAAGGCATGGTTTAATTAGCCCCAAAAGGGAAAAATTCCTTCCCGACTCCAGATGGCAATCAGATAAAATCCCTGGATCAACATCATTAGGCATAACCTAGTAATTGTAGCCATGGATGTCTTTCAACGCAAGGAAAGCATCTAAGCCCCCTTTAAATGCAGGTATAGAGTTTGCCATAACGACTTCCTGTGGCAATGCATTCCACATCTTAATCACTCTTACTGTAAAGAACCCTTTCCTAAATAAATGGCTAAAACGTTTTTCCTCCATGCGCAGATCATGTCCTCTAGTCCTTTGAGAAGGCCTAGGGACAAAAAGCTCATCTGCCAAGCTATTATATTGTCCTCTGATGTATTTATACATGTTAATTAGATCTCCTCTAAGGCGTCTTTTCTCTAGACTAAATAAACCCAGTTTATATAACCTTTCTTGGTAAGCGAGACCTTCCATCCCACGTATCAATTTTGTTGCTCGTCTCTGCACCTGCTCTAAAACTGCAATATCTTTTTTGCAATGTGGTGCCCAGAACTGAATTCCATATTCCAGATGTGGCCTTACTAGAGAGTTAAACAGGGGCAATATTATGCTAGCATCTCGAGTTTTATTTCCCTTTTAATGCATCTCAAAATTTTGTTAGCTTTAGCTGCAGCGGCTTGGCATTGAGTACGATTATTTAACTTGCTGTTGATGAGTACTCCTAAGCCCTTCTCCAAGTTTGATGTCCCCAACTGTATCCCATTTATTTTGTATGGTGCTAGACCATTGGTACGACCAAAATGCATGACTTTACATTTGTCAACATTGAATCTCATCTGCCATGTATGTGCCCATATAGCCATCCTATCCAGATCCTGTTGCAATATGACACTATCTTCCTGAGAGTTGATGATTCTGCACAGTTTTGTATCATCTGCAAAAATAGCAACATTGCTCACTACTGCATCTACTAGGTCATTAATAAATAAATTGAAGAGTACTGGACCCAGTACAGACCCCTGTGGGACCCCACTGCTAACAGTCTCCCATTTTGAGTACGATCCATTGACCACAACTCTTTGTTTTCTGTCCATTAGCCAGTTCCCTATCCATGCACATAAACTCTTCCCCAGTCCTTGCTTCCTCAACTTTTGCACCAGACTTCTGTGGGGAACAGTGTCGAAGGCCTTTGCAAAGTCCAAGTATATCACATCTACAGCATTCCTAATATCCATATTAGCATTCACTACCTCATAAAAGCTGAGCATGTTAGTCAAACAGGACCTGTCTTTAGTAAACCCATGTTGATGCTGAGAAATAAGATTATTTTCTACTATGAAGTCATGTATAGTATCTCTTAGTAACCCCTCAAATAGTTTGCATACAACTGATGTTAAGCTTACAGGTCTATAATTTCCTGGATCTGATTTTTTGCCCTTCTTAAATAATGGGAAAACGTCGGCTGTACGCCAATCCACTGGGGCTCTGCCAGTTGCAAGAGAGTCACAAAAGATAAGATAAAGGGGTTTATCTATAACTGAACTTAATTCCCTTAGGACCCGAGGATGCATGCCATCCGGGCCAGGTGCCTTGTCTATTTTTAATTTATTTAGTCTTGCCTTCACTTCTTCCTGCGTTAAGTATTTAATATTACAGTTAGAAGATTGAGACTCTTCTGCCTCTGTAATTTGCAACAGTGCTGTTTCCTTTGTGAAGACAGAAGCAAAGAAAGCATTTAATAACTCTGCCTTACCTTGGTCATCCACCATTGAGTTCCCACCCTCATCCTTTAGGAGTCCTATACAGTCAACCTTTCTTTTTTTAGAGTTGATGTACTTGTAAAACTTTTTGGGGTTATATTTGATATCCCTATTGTAAAGATAGGATGCTGCAACTCAGACGTCTGATTATTTGTGATCTGCAAAATCACCAATAATACAGACGCTATCACCAATGTGATCTGCAGAATCACCAATAATACCAGTATAGCTAGCAGTAAGTAAGGTGTGGTGTTTGGTGCAACAGTATAGACTTCTCCAGGAGCTGGAGGGTCTAGCAACACAAGTAACAATAGGCCTTTACCAGAGGAGCTGGCAAAGTACTAACAATGAGAGAATAAAGAAGTTTGGCTAAACCTTACCAGAGGAGCTGGTAAGGTACTAACAGCACAAATGACTAAATAGTTTAACTAGACCTTGCCAGAGGGGCTGGCAAGATACTATCAGTCACTGGAGCTATATAAATAGGTCGGAACCTCACCAGAGGGGCTGGTAGGTTCTAATAGCTAAGAGCACCTCACTAGTGGCTAGGGCCCACTGGTGAGTAGAGTAGTCAGACAGGCTAGGTTCGATAACAGGCAGGCAGAGATAGTACCAAATCGGCAGGCAAGAGAGTAGTTAATATCAGGCAGAGGTACAGCAACTAAGTCAGAAAGGCAGAGATACAGAATCGTATAGAAATAGCAAGGTCAGAGAGTAGCCAGAATCATACACAGGTTATCAGAATACAATGTAAAAATAACTAACTATAGATAGATGTATATTGCAAACACTGCATATACATCTATCATCAACAGGAACCTCACTAGGTCTGAGCGCTAACACGAGTGTATTCGCAACAGCAGACGAGTTGCCAATGATCTGTGAAGGCTTAAGAAGCCGAGAAGAGCCCAGCGCCACGCCCCCTAGCAATCAGCCAATCTGAGCGGCGCGAGTCACTCCTGATGTCAGCCGACCGGCAGGTCAGCCGACGCGCCTTCTTCCAGCATAAAGGTCCTGTCTCCGTGTGCACCCGCGCGGTACAGAGACCCTATGAGCAAGAGACAATGCCATTCCCGGCGTGCTAGACGCCGCTGGGACGGATAAGGCCTGTGAACAGGGAACCAGCCGCCATAGCTTCAGGTGTTACAATTATATTTATAATTGAATAAATAGCCTTACAATTATGTACGCATTCCAAATCTTAAAATAACGGTCATATTAAAAGCGATATATTAGTAAGATAATACATTTGAAAACTATAATTTACGCATTTTAATTCTGAAAACAAAGTTAATACCAAAAGCGATATATTTGTAATACAATAAGCTTGAAAACTATATTTAAGCATTATACATATGAAAATGTACTCAGTACACTCCTGAAAGCGAAATCTAAACGATAAAAAAAAGTTAAACCGAAAGTCAAAACGAATTTGTAAACGATATTTGTCACAAACCTTATTCTGTGAACGAAAGATTTTCTTATCACGATCCCTGCAACCGCTATTTATCGGATGCCCTAATTTCCTCTCTGGCACCCAATAGATGATATTTTGTATTGCAGCCTATGGTCCGCCCTTTTTGTTCATTAGCCATATGTGCCCTCTTTTCCTTCTTCCCCCTGGAAGAAAGCTCTAGCGACAATAAGAGGCTAAAGTATGGCAACTTGTGTTTAACTGGAATCGATGATCTCACAGGCAGGACCATGGCTCCATCACTGGGCCAGGGCCAATCACTGCACTCGCTGCTACTTTAATTTAGCTTTATCTAGTTCTGGGCGCCTCTTACCCCCTTTGTATTGTGTAGACTAAGATTTGTAACTTACCTTAATCTTTTTAAACAGTTTCATACTTTCATTGTAACTAGCTGAAAAATTGCAGAGGAAGAGGGAAGAGAAGGCAAAAAGGGAGCTTGTTCAGTTGCAAGAAGTTCTTATTATAGACATAAGAGAATGTGAAAGGTGCTTCTCAAAGGTTTGTGTTGCAAAAACTATAGGGAACCACTAAATGTGCATGGGGGAGATTCAATCAAGGGATACACCCCTACGGTCCATGATCTCTCTTGTAGGACAGTTGCAGAGACTCTTGGTATCTCCCTCAAGAGTACAAGAGGGGTGCATAGATATAAAAAGCACCTAGTAAAAAGTAAAATAAATGAAATATTCAAAGAAAATGAACACTGCTCTACTTTTAACAGGGTTAATAAAAGTAATTTATCCTGCCAAGGGATTGGTGTCCTTTTTTTCTGCAAATGCTCAGATTAAACCAGTTGGAGAGCCCAATAAAAAATAGGCTTCATTACAATGTTCTTAGTGTTGGGCCTACTAACACATTCTAGTTTGAAAAAATATTTACAGTATTTAAGTAGAACAAGCTAAATAGGAGTGAGAAGGAAGGGAAGCAAGCTAGGGGTAAAATAAAAAAAGAACAGAATGTAGGTAGAGCATGAAAAAAGAGTAAACATCAGTTCATTGAAAGATGAAAAAAAGAGAGAAAAACAAAGAAAAAATTGATAACAGACCAAATAGCTTGTTGCCCAATGCAGAGATCTGATTTCTGTTGTGTCTTTCCCAGTACAGTGGCATAGTAAGAGGGGTTGCAGATGTTGTGACCGCACCAGTGCCCTTGGGCAAGACGTGCCCCTCCTCAACTACAGAATTAGCTCTCTAATGATCCTTTGCTTGTAAATTATAATCATTTCTATAGATGTTTTGAATAGTAGTAATCATTAACAAACTGTTCTTCCTCCCCTTCTTGCATCTCTGACACTGTGGTTGACCTTGGCAAGTTTTTTTGGTGTGCCCCGTATCAATTATTATGTACAGAGTTCTGGGGGGTGGGGAAGGGGCATAGTTAGCTACGCCACTATTCCAATATGAACATGAGATATAGAGGAAGAGGGCAAGAGGGTATTTCAGGTTCTAGAAGATCAGAGAACTTTTGGTGCAATATGGACAACTTGGGTACCGTCTGATTGCCCCAGTTTTGGGTGATTTTGACCACAATGCAAGCAAAATACAGCAGGTCTGAGTTAAGATCAGACTTAGCAGGACAAAGGAGCACTAAAGTCTCTGATAGACTAATGTACGATTTGGACGTTTTTTAAGAAGGATTTAACCTCAGACCAAAGAATGGTTACCAGCAAACCGGACCGTAGGGCGTAGAGTACAACTGCTTGATAATTTTACAGTATTTTGGTTTAACTGGGTATAATTTTTAAGGAAGCAGATATAGTGTAAGAGGTTTTTAATTCTTTGCTGGATGCCTTTAGATTTACCTCTAGAAAGGGCACCAATGCATTGCCAGGTTCAAGATTCACCAATTCAAAGATTTTTATTAAAACTTTTATAAACACCAGCATTAATAAAACATACATTGGTGTCTGTTGTGAAGGTCAGTCCACCTCCTTCACAATTTTTTACATTTTATATTTTTCATATGCATAAACCATATTTTGGATTTACCATAGGAGATTACAGTTGCTGAAGTTATTGTTCTTGTACAGTTGAACTTGGTTGATCTAGTAAAAGTCTTTATGGCTGGTTCTCTTTGTTTTCTGTCAATGTTAGAGACTTGGAGCCTCTGGCAGCCGTGGAGTTCTTGTAGCACCACATGTGGGGATGGCCACCGGGAACGCTACAGAACCTGCCTATCATCCTCATCCTTCAGGCCTCTTTGCAATGGGGCAGCAAAGGAGACCTCACCATGCTCTTTGGAAGACTGTTCAAGTGAGTCTTAAGGAGGAACTTAATAATGAATAAAATGTATTTATTTTTTACTATATGACTTTAGAAATGATTAAGCCAGTGTTTGACCATTGTAAAATCTTTCCTCACCCTGATTTACATTCTGAAATTTATTACAGGTTTATTTGATTGTTGTATGTTCCAAGTTGAGCAGAAACCACACCTTGTCTCCCAGAATGCTCTGGAGCAGAAGGCTGCATAACTAAATAGCCTAGGTTAAACATCACTGGGAGGGTGGGGTTACATACCAGCATACAGCAATATATAGATATAGGAAGTGTTTCTAATGCTAAAATCAGGATAATTAACATAAAATTGAAAATCCTATAATTTAGTACATTTTTCTATATGGTTTTGCAGTGCCTCTTGAATATTAATTATTGCGATGAGCTTCTGAATTTTGTGGAATTTTGATTTCTCAGTTTCCGATTGGAAATCGTCTTTCTGCGGCGGAAATTGGTACACAGAAATTGGAATTTTTGTGAAATATCACATTACAGCACGTGGCGTAGTGGTTAGCGCTCTCGCCTTGCAACGCCGGGTCCTCAGGTTCGTAACCCAGCCAGAGTACTATGTGCACAGAGTTTGTATGTTCTCCCTGTGTCTGCGTAGGTTTCCCCCAGGCACTGCGGTTTCCTCCCATATCCCAAAGACATACAGATAAGTTAACTGGCTTCCCCCTAAATTGGTTCTAGACTACGATACATACACTACACAATCCATACGTGGACATATGACTATGGTAGGGATTCGATTGTGAGCTCCTCTGAAGGACAGTGAAGTGACAAGACAATATACTCTGTGCAGCGCTTCGGAAGATGTCGGCGCTATATAAATACTAAATAATAATAATAATTACAGAAACTCGGAAATTTTAGGTCAATGGAAAATGAAATACCACGGAAATTTTAGGCCAATCGGAGAATTTGGAAGTGCACGCAAAACATAGCGGATTCTGCAAAAAAACAACTTTTTTTTCTCTAATTAGCTTTTTTAACAAAAATTGCAAAAAAAAATAAATTAATCCCAAAACACAACGGAAGTCTGAATTTCTGCGGAAATCGGAAAGCCGCTTGTCAGAAGGTAGAATCGGAAATTTGTGTTTCCAACCATCCCTGTTCATAAATGACAAGCTGTTCCTGTTCAGTCTTTATAAGTGGGCATTTGTGAGCAAAGACAGCTTTGTGGCGGAAACATTTGCTCCTGTCAGAACAGTCAGCTCTATGAAGGTTATATGGTAAGTAATGGAACCATTACTGTGAGGCTGGATTTGTCCTGCAGTCAGGGCTCTTTCATACTAGGAGCTGTTCTGTCCATTTTGACAGGACTGACCTAGGATGCGGTAAGAAAGGTAACATGAAAGTCTGTTGGCTTTCATGTTACCATTCACATTAGACAAAGCGTTCCAGAGCATTACATTGTAACGCATCTGGGAGCTTTTAATCGTATGGAGCAAGCGGTTTCCCATCAGGTGAATTAGAACTAGTGCCCAGGCCCGGATTTACATCACAGGAGGAGCCTATAGGCACAGATCTCCTGGCACCCTAGTCTCCGCCCTCCATGAACCTACCCCACCAAACTGCACCGCAAGTGTGCTGGCTGTCCCAGCTGTCACTTCTCCCTTACTTCCCTTTCCTGGCATAGGTAGCTACAGGTGCCATTTAGTATTAGGTAGCCAGAGGTTCTCTCAGTATTAAGTAGCTAGAAGTAACCCAAAGTATTAGGTAGCTAGAGATTCCCCCGGTTGAAGATAGATCTCATCAGTGGAATGCTGAGAGTCAGGTGAGTAGCCTCTCATTTAAACTTGACTTGGGCCTCTGCACAGGGACAGAAGAGAGGGAGGCACTCAGGGATGGGAGCGAGCCGCCTTTCCATTATCAGGCGCACGTAGGAATGTGCCTACACGGCCTTATGGTGAATCCGGCCCTGCTAGCGTCGCTGATACATGTCGCACCGCAACTTCCTGACGTCATGCCGTAGGTCATAACACATGCATGAAATCGGGTTTGTGCATGTGTTAGCTAGTGTGAAAGAGCCCTTACTGCCTTTTACAATTGTATCTTTTTGTTATGGATCACCTAGTCCTACTAATTGTTTTGTATTTTTGCTGTATAGCACTGACTCATTTCCCACAGCACTTCACAATCCATATCACTAAAGGTGCCCATACTTTTAGCAGATGGGGCAGCAGATGCGATGCGATCATCCAATAGATCCCTCTCTGATCGAATCTGATCAGAGAATACCAATAGAGGCGTGAGCACTATTAGAAACCTACAGGCTGGGAAGACACCAGGCAGTGCAGGAAACTTAGCATTTTGCTGCATATGTGTTTGTGCGTTTTTAGTGCGATTGCGTTTTTCCCGCACATGCGTTTTTCTTGAGTTTTGTGTGCTTTTTAATGCATTTGCTGTTCACATATATAAATCGCATATGCGTTTTGCATGCGTTTTTAATTCATTTTTTGCATCACTAGGAAGTCAACAGGAAGCGGAAATACATGATCAAAAATATAAAAACACATACAAAACACACTAGAACACAATACCTCTGTGTCACCATTGAATTTCATTATGTGCGATTTTGAAAAATATGCAGCAAAAGCAGCTTTTTAAAAACGCACATTGCAGAACACAAGCAAATGCGTTTTTTAATGCGGCCCATTGACTTGCACTATGTGCGTTTTCCGCAAGGTTAGCGTTTTTGCCTAGTGTGTTCCCTGCCACAAGGGCGAGCAGATGAAATAGAACGTAAAGGTGGTTATGAGTCCTATAGGCCATGGACAGGCAATGCAGTGAGTAACATTGCCTAGTGTGTTCCCTGCCACAAGGGCAAGCAGATTAAATAGAACGTAAAGGTGGTTATGAGTCCTATAGGCCATGAACTGGCAATGCAGTGAGTAACATGGACATAAATCTGCTGGCAGCAGACACTGTATATGAACATTCCTCACATATCACAACTCGGTATCCCTTTCCATCCCAGTGACTCGTCTCCTCTCATATTAACCAGCACTGACTTTTACAATGTCCCGGGGGTGAAAACCTGACATATAGAAATCTTCAGGGATTATTAAATATAAGATTGGTCCTTGAGCATTCAGCTGGATCTACACCTGTGACACCTCTGATGCCTGGAGAGATGGGATTGTGTTACCAATCTGGGAGGCCCATTTATGAAATGAGATGACTTTCCTCTATAAATCACATGCTTGCTTATTACTAGAGAATTATCACAATAATCCAGCATACAGACTGTTTCGGATTTTCAGATGAGGATCAATGAATCCGAAACAGACTGTATGTATGTTGGATCATTGTGGCTCTGTAATATAAACAAGTTGACACATCCATGCATTCCAGCAGATCTGGAGGTGTGGCTAGCTTACAGGCACAACAATGGATAATTTGCATATTTCAGCAGTGATGCACTGGGTGACATTAATGTCAGACCTGACAAGATTAGCTGCATGCTTGTTTCTGGTGTACTTCTGACACTACTGCAGCCACATAGACCAGCATTCCAGCGGATCTGGAGGTGTGGCTAGCTTGCAGGGACAACAATGGATGGTCAGAAACACCTGATCTGCTGCATGCTTGTTCAGGGTCTATGGATAAAAGTATTAGAGGCTTTGGAAGATATTCATTGTATTATTGTTATTACTTAAAATGTTTGGTGTGTGCAATTTTACCAGGAAGTGTTTTTTTTTAAAGTTGGTTTATGCGTGATAAATTCACATCACGCGCAAAGTCCTACGCACAAAACTTTGCGTGCGCACAACGTTAAAGTCGCACCCAGTCATAGCACAGCGATGCAACGCTTCGCGCGCACCGCGCCGTGCGCGTGCAAAGTTTTGCGTGCGGGACTTTGCGCGATGTGAATTTAGTAAACGGTGTTAACCCAGTTAGCACCCTAGTTATCACGCCCAAAGTCTTTAGGCGTGCTAACTGGGTTAGCACCGTTCACTGAATCAAGCCGTATGTATGTTGTGTCTTTATGAATGGACATGGCCCTTCATCAGGGTCATGTCCATTCACCAGGGGCGTCGCTAGCGCTATATATCCGTGGCCCGTGCCCCGTATATGACTTTGAGGTGCCACGAATCTCAACCCTGGGGTGCCCAACATGGGGTGCCCCGAACATTAGGTAAGTGCGTCCGCCGATCGCTGAACATGGCGGCCGCCATGTTGTGGGAGGCGCTCGCTGCACATTGCCAGCGCAGCAGCGCTAATAGGCTTCCCGGCTTCCAAGTATCCGCCCCCTGTCCAATCAGGAGCGGAGCAGCCGGAGCACCTGACAGGGTCATTGGATTTAATTGAAAGGCAGGGGGCTGGAGAGAGTAGCTCCGCCCCTTGCACACGCGACTGTAAAGACAAATTAGCCAGCTGCTGACTCCCCGCATGGCGCCATCCTGATTTCAAACTTGCCCGGCTCGGCTGCCATCCGCCAGATGGACACCACCGTCCTCAGGTGCCAGTGCCACTCCACATCTCCACCTCCCCCTCCTTTGCCTGCCTCTGCCAGATTCGGTCCCCCAGACTCCCCACACAGACCGCCCGAGGACAAGGAGGTGCAGGCAACCAGATGTGCCACAGAGACCACCAGGAAAGCAGCCAGCAGCAAAAGATTACAAACAGTAAGTAAGTGGTGGCAACTGAAAGGGGTGGGGGTTGGGGGCGAACACAGACAGTAGAGGAGCAGCAGCTGCAGACCAACAACAGGAGTGCAGCCACAGCCAGCCCAGTAGTTCCCCCTTGTTCTCAGCTCTCCTCTCTCTCTCTCTCTCTCTCTCTCTCTCTCTCTCTCTCTCTCTCTCTCTCTCTCTCTCTCTCTCTCTCTCTCTTTTCTCCCCCCTCCTCTGCCCCCTCTCCTCCCTCTCTGCCCCCTCTCTCTGTCCCCTATCTCTCTTCCCTCTCTCTCTTCTCTCTGCCCCGGGTGCCCCCCCTCTCTGTCCCCTTCTTTCTCTCTTCTCTGCCCCCCTCTCTCCTCCTGGTCCCCTCATCTCTCTCTCTCCTCTCAGTCCCCTCATCTCTCTCTCTCTCTCTCTCTCCCCTCTCTGTCCCCCCACTCTCCTCTCTGTCCCCCCACTCTCTCTTCTCTTCCCCCACTCTCTCTCTTCTCTCTGTCTTCCTCTCTCTTCTCTCTGTCCCCCTCTCTCTCTCTTCTCTCTGTCCACCTCTCTTTCTTCTCTCTGTTTCCTTCGCTCTCTCTTTGCCCCCCCCCCCCCTCTTATTTCTGCCCCCTCTCTCTCTCCTCTGTCTTTTCTCCCCTCCCTCTTTTCTTTCTCTCTCTCTCTCACTCTCTCTCTCCTCTCTCTCACTCTCTCTCTCCTCTCTCTCTCTCCCTCTCTCTTTCTCTCCCTCTCTCTCCCTCTCTCTCTTCTTTCTTCTCTCTCTCCCTCTCTCTCCTCTCTCTCTCTCTCACCCCACCCTCTCTTTCCTCCCTCTCCGCCCTCTCTTTCCTCCTTCCCCTCTTGGCTCTCTCTTCCCTCCTCTCTATCCCCCTGATTATATCTGCTACTTCCATTATGTACAGACTAAGCTGTTACTCTGTGCCTGTACTGATAGTAAACTATCTGCAGTGTGTGCTGATCTCAGCTACATCCCTGACGTACAGTATAAGTTGTTACTCTGTACCTGTACTGATAGTAAACTAGCTGCAGTGTGTGCTGACCTCTGCTACCTCCAGTATGTGCAGTATAAGCTGTTACTATGTGTCTGTACTTTCAGTAAACTAACTGCAGTGTATGCTGATCTCTGCTGCCTCCAGTATGTACAGTATAAGCTGTTATTCTGTGCCTGGACTGATAGTAAACTAGCTGCAGTGTATGCTGATCTCTGCTGCCTCCAGTATGTACAGTATAAGCTGTTATTCTGTGCCTGGACTGATAGTAAACTAGCTGCAGTGTGTGCTGATCTCTGCTGCATCCAGTATGTACAGTATAAGCTGTTACTGTGTCCCTGTATTGATAGTAAACTAGCTGCAGAGTCTGCTGATCTCTGCCAGCTCCAGTATGTACAGTATAAGCTGTTACTCTGTGTGCCTGTACTGATAGTAAACTAGCCGCAGTGTGTGCTGATCTTTGCTACCTCCAGTATGTACTGGATAAGCTGACTCTGTGCCTGTACTGATAGTAAACTAGCTGCAGTGTGTGCTCATCCCTGCTACTTTCAGTATGTAGCTGTAAAGCCTGGTACACACATACAATTTTGATTAGCCAATTTTAGCTCTGTTCATCAAATTCATTGTCTGTTGCAGGGGCGTCTGTGTCATTAGGCAACTATAGATTTTTGCCTATGGCGCCGTTGGTGGTAGTGGGCGCTCTCTCGCCGCTCTGTGCGTGTTTTTTTTTTTTTCTCTTTCAGCCAGGTCGGCGCCGGCTGTGACAGGCAGCTCAGCCTGTGCCCGGCGCCGCCTACTGGTCCGCCCCCTTCCTCTCCTCCTCAGAGCGAGCAGCACGCACGTTAGGTATTATGTGCGATGCCGCCGCCTACTGGTCCGCCCCCTCTACCCGCCCCCTCTCTGTACAGAGCGTGCGATCGTCGCACGCTAGTTTGACACGTCGGCGCCGCCCCTACCTCCGCCCCCCGCCTGTCACACGTGGTCGCCGCCGCTGCAGATAGATCGTCGGTCGGAGAGAGGAGTCTTCTGCAGGTGAGTAAATACTTATTTAGTGAAACACTGCCCGCATTAGGATAATTTTCTGGGGAACGCTGGCCACATTACGATTATTTCCTGGGGAACGCTGGCCACATACGATTATTTCCTGGGGAACGCTGGCCACATGACGATTATTTCCTGGGGAACGCTGGCCACATACGATTATTTTCTGGGGAACGCTGCCACATTAAGATTATTTCCTGGGTAACGCTGGCAACATTACGATTATTTCCTGGGGAACGCTGGCCACATTACGATTATTTCGTGGGGAACGCTGGCAACATTACGATTATTTCCTGGGGAACGCTGGCCACATACGATTATTTTCTGGGGAACGCTACCACATTAAGATTATTTCCTGGGGAACGCTGGCAACATTACGATTATTAAGTGGGGAACGCTGGCAACATTACTATTATTTCCTGGGGAACGCTGGCCACATACGATTATTTTCTGGGGAACACTGGCCACATTAAGATTATTTCCTGGGGAACGCTGGCAACATTACGATTATTTCCTGGGGAACGTTGGCCACATACGATTATTTCCTGGGGAACGCTGGCCACATTACGATTATTTCCTGGGGAACGCTGCCGCATTACGATTATTTCCTGGGGAACGATGGCCACTTTATGATTTATTATCTGGTGAACGCTGGCCACATTACGATTATTTTCTGGTGAACGCTGGCCACATTACGATTATTTCTTGGTGAACGCTGGCCACATTACGATAATTTTCTGGAAACGCTGCCACATTACGATTATTTTATGGTGAATGCTGGCCACATTACGATTATTTTATGGCGAATCATTGCTGCGTTATGATTATTTTCTGGTGAAAGATTGCTGCATTACTTTTATCTCATGAAGAAACATTGCTGCGTTACGATTCTTTTCATCAGGGGGGCAACCCAGGGGGGGGGGGGGGGCGCCACAGGTTTTCTCGCCTGGAGTGACAAAATGGCTAGAGACGCCCCTGGTCTGTTGGCCCACTTACATGCAGGGGGTGGTAAAATTTGTCAGTGATTGACCATTCAAAATTGTATGTGCGTATACATCTTTGATCTATGCCTATACTGATTGTCAATTATTTAAATAAAGGACATGGGGCTCCATCCAATATTTTGATGGGCAGGCCCGTTATCTGTAGCTTACACCGCTGCTAAGTTCATGTAAATTTGGCCCCACCCATGGCCACGCCCACTCACTGTATGACCACGCCCATTTTTTTGCTACATACCCCCCTCGCCTTGTGCCCACAGGTGCCCCAGATCTCCTAGGACCCTAGGAACGCCCCTGCCATTCACTCCAGGCACTGCAATTGGTTTGGGGAACCCTCGGTTCCCTTCCCCAATCGCCGCTATGTAAAAGCCGCCAGATAATTGTGCGCAACTGCCGCTATAATACTGGACATGTTTACGCGTCCAGATAGCCCACAGCGTTGTCTGTCTGGATGGCTATCGTCCAGATAGACTTAAGTGGTTAAAATAGGTATGGCACAAAGTATTTTCAATGTTCGGGATTCGTTTTTTTTGTGAAGCGGAATCACTTTTTGGAGTGATTTTAAGTGCAATTGTGCTGCAATGTTTAACCACTTAACGACCGCCTAACGCCGATAGGCGGCGGCGGGACGTTAGTGGTATTACATGGACGAGCGGCCTTTCCATGTCAGTTCACGGAGGGTGTCTCCGTGAACAGAGTGCAAGCCGCAGATCGCGGCTTGCACGCGTAATGTAAACACGCGGGGATGAAATCCCCGCTGTTTACATCATACGCCGCTGCCGTAAGGCAGATCGGCGATCCCCGGCCTCTGATTGGCCAGGGATCGCCGGCATCTGATAGGCAGAAGCCTATCGGATATCCGTCCTGCGCCGCTCAGGTAGAGGAGGGGAGGGAAAGCAGGGGAGGCCGGAAAACGCTGTGGAAGGGGGCTTTGAGGAGCCCCCCCCCCGCAACACAAATATAGCCGGTGGCAATCAGACCCCCCACAGCAGGACATCCCCCTAGTGGGGAAAAAAGGGGGGAAGACTGGTCGCCCTGGCTGCCACATGATCTGTGCTGTGGGCTTAACCTGCTGAGCGGTCTGGACGAGCTCAGCTCGTCCAACACCGCCAGAGGCTGCCGCTCAGGCCCTGCTGGGCCGATTTTAATGAAATAAAAAGCAGCACACGCAGCCGGCACTTTGCCAGCCGCGTGTGCTGCCTGATCGCCGCTGCAGCGGCGAAAGAGGGTCCCCCCAGCCGCCCGAGCCCAGCGTAGCCGGAACAAACAGTTCCGGCCAGCGCTAAGGGCTGGATCGGAGGCGGCTGACGTCAGGACGTCGGCTGACGTCCATGACGTCACTCCGCTCGTCGCCATGGCGACGAGGTAAGCGAAACACGGAAGGCCGCTTATTGCGGCCTTCCGTGTTACTTCTGGCCGCCGGAGGCGATCGGAAGAACGCCTCCGGAGCGCCCTCTAGTGGGCTTTCATGCAGCCAACTTTCAGTTGGCTGCATGAAATAGTTTTTTTTTTATTTAAAAAAAACCCTCCCGCAGCCACCCTGGCGATTTAATCAGAACGCCAGGGTGGTTAAAGAGACTCCGTAACAAAAATTGCATCCTATTTTTTATCATCCTACAAGTTCAAAAAGCTATTCTAATGTGTTCTGGCTTACTGCAGCACTTTATACTATCACTGTCTCTGTAATAAATCAATGTATCTTTCCCCTGTCAGACTTGTCGGCCTGTGTCTGGAAGGCTGCCAAGTTCTTCAGTGTTGTGGTTCTGCTATGTACTTCCCCTTCCAGGCCCCTCTCTGCACACTGCCTGTGTGTTATTTAGGATTAGAGCAGCTTCTCTCTTCTCTCTTATCTTTTACAAGCTGGATAAATCATCCTCTGAGCTGGCTGGGCTTTCACATACTGAAGAATTTCAGACAAGGGCAAAGCTGTTTGCAGGAAGAAACGAGCAGCCTGAAACTTCAGTGCATGAGAACAGGGGGAAAGAAACACACAAATGATCTCTTGAGATTCAAAAGGAAGGCTGTATACAGCCTGCTTGTGTATGGATGTATTTTCTATGTGTGGACATACTGTACATCAACCTACTTCCTGTTTTGGTGGCCATTTTGTTTGTTTATAAACAAACTTTTTAAAACTGTTTTTAACCACTTTTAATGCGGCGAGGAGCGGCGAAATTGTGTCAGAGGGTAATAGGAGATGTCCCCTAACGCACTCGTATGTTTACTTTTGTGCGATTTTAACAATACAGATTCTCTTTAATAGCCCACGCTCCACAGATCTGATGAAACACCCCTGGTCCTTAAGTGGTTAAAGATAAATGCATAATTGCAATCGCAATAAATGAAAAATAGCAATCGCTTGCGTTTGAATTTGGCGATTTGCTAGTGGAAAAGAGCTCTGAGGGAAATCTCTAAGCTAGAAAAGGTTCTGGATTTTTAACAAGGATACACTGACACCTAGTGGATTTAATGTGGAACTAGATTTAAACTGTTTTATCTCTTAATTCTTAGAATGTTTTAATTCTAATTTTAGTTATTTATGTTTTGTTTGTAATTTGCTATTGGATTCATGTTAATTGTACCTTTTAACAATTTCTTGGTTTAATATAAAGAAATGTAAATAAAGCACTTTAAAGAAGGGATATCCTGTTCACCCTGGAGGACTCCACCTCATTGTATCTAGTGGGCTTTAGATTTTACATTTACACTATCGAGCAGTGGCTGGATATTGTACTGGTTGGTTACTGCCTCTCACACAAGAGACCAGGGTGTGAATCTCGGCTCTTCCTGTTCGGTAAGCCAGCACCTATTCAGTAAGGAGTCCTTGGGCAAGAGACACCCTTACTGCCTATGGAGAGCACCCTAGTGGCTGCATTTTTGGCATGAGTCCTCTAGGAGAAAAGCACAATATTCGATATAAATGTTCTGTGTCTTGTCTTTCTTTACATGAAGACAATATTGATCCCTCTTTATAGGGTTGTAAATATTTGAAAGTGTTCATACTATTTTGAGCATTTTAAATATACATTTCACAGTGACATGATGAGTCATGTGGTCATGCGTTCTGGGTGATTGAGAGCTGTCGGTTCACCTATCTGGGAACATGATCATATGGTGGGGATTTGGTGATATTTAGAAGAACTTGATTGCCAGTTCCCACTGTAGACTTTACTATTTACCACTTCCAATCAAGTGATGTGGTCATACGATCACAAAATCTGATATTTTATATCAAGTTTGTTTTACCTGTTATGGCCAGGTGACTAGTCTTCCCTTTTACCACTGCGGGACTTGGCCAGTAAACCCTCACAGTTATGAGGCAGGATCATGGCCATCTGAACTCCTCCCATTATAGTGATGGGGATCTGTATGGAAAACCCTCCCACTGCTGTAGTGATCTGTACAGATAACCCCTCCCACTGTTATAGAGGGCATCGGCCAACCTCCTGCTCCATAGAGGGGGTGGCTTTAAAGGGATACTGTAGGGGGGTCGGGGGAAAATGAGTTGAACTTACCCGGGGCTTCTAATGGTCCCCCGCAGACATCCTGTGTTGGCACAGCCACTCACCGATGCTCTGGCCCCGCCTCCAGTTCACTTCTGGAATTTCTGACTTTAAAGTCAGAAAACCACTGCGCTTGCGTTGCCGTGTCCTCGATCCCGCTGATGTCACCAAGAGCGCACAGCGCAGGCCCAGTATGGTCTGTGTCTGCGCAGTACACTCCTGGTGACATCAGCGGGAGCGAGGACACGGCAACGCAGGCGCAGTGGTTTTCTGACTTTAAAGTCAGAAATTCCAGAAGTGAACTGGAGGCGGGGCCGGAGCATCGGTGAGTGGCTGCGCCGACACAGGATGTCTGCGGGGAACCATTAGAAGCCCTGGGTAAGTTCAACTCATTTTCCCCCGACCCCCCTACAGTATCCCTTTAAGGTAAGAGTTTATTTAAAAGGTGTGAACCATTTGCTCTCTGACACCCCCGACGCCGCTAATAAACAAAACTGGTCGAGTAGGAGACCGATGGCACCAGTTCTAAAACATTAGAGCGTGTTCTATGGATTGGGGTGCCTTGTGATAAGGGACCTCTTATGTGAGCGACTTACCTAATCTGTTTTTTAATATGTGCGAATGCTTTTATGTTTAGAGATGGCCTGAACCGTTTGCTGGCGAACGGTTCCTGGCAAACTTCCGGGGTTCGCGATCGCGGAGAACCACAAACTTTTCTGGAAGTTCGGTTCGCCCCCATAGTGCATCATGAGGGTCAACTTTGACCCTCTACATCACAGTCAGCAGGCATATTGTAGCTAATCAGGCTACACTCCCTCCTGGAGCCCGCCCCCCCCCCCCTTATAAAAGGCAGGCAGCGTCAGGCATCGGACTCACTCGTGTGCCTGCATTAATTAGAGAAGGGAAAGCTGCTGCAGACTCTCATAGGGAAAGCTTAGTTAGGTTCTTGTTGTAGGTTTGTTAGCTTGCTCCTTCCTGATTCTTATTGCTAAAAAAGCACCCCTCAACAGCTCTTTTGAGAGCTAATCTTTTTTCTTGTGATCTATTTTGTGTGTGTGTGTGTGTGTGTGTGTGTGTGTGTGTGTGTGTGTGTGTGTGTCCCACTTGCATTATATACAGCCCTGTCAGTTAGTTGCTGCTGGCCTACGGCCCCTTCGTGGTATAATTACGGCTGTGCCAGTGCCAGGTGCACATTATAATACCCATCACTGCATATAACTACTACCTGTTGTTCACTTCAGTGCACCCACCTACCTACGTGAGCACACGCAGTGTCACTGTGCCTGTCCGCTACCTGTCTGTGTGTGACAGGTGCACATTGTAATACCCATCACTGCATATACCTACTACCTGTTGTTCATTTCAGTGCACCCATCTACCTACGTGAGTGCACGCAGTGTCACTGTGCCTGTCCGGTACCTGTCTGTGTGTGACAGGTGCACATTGTAATACCCATCACTGCATATACCTACCTGTTGTTCACAGTGCACCCACCTATCTACGTGAGCACACGCAGTTTCACTGTGCCTGTCCGGTACCTGTCTGTGTGTGACAGGTGCACATTGTAATACCCATCACTGCATATGCCTACCTGTTGTGTTCAGTGCACCCACTCACGTAGGTGAGTGCACGCAGTGTGATATACCACTCCGTGCATACATGTTAACTGCACCTGTGTGACTGCACATTGTATTAGTCAAGTCAGTGCATACCTTTCACTTCATACCCCCGATATGGAGAAAACGGACAAAACAGGTAGAGGCAGAGGTAGAGGCAGACCCAGAGGAAGGCCACCTGGCAGGTCTGTGCGAGGTTGTGCTGATGTGATTTTGGACCAAAGTACAGTGCTCAGAAGAAGGCACGTCCCATCAACTCCCAAGATTGTCAGAACGTGGTTGACTATTTAACACAGAACACCTCATCTTCCGCAGCCACCAGTGCTACTCCAAGTACCACATCTACTACATTTGACAGTTCGCTCGAGTTATTTGGTGGGTAAATCACTGATGCACAGCCATTATTGTTACAATCAGATGAAGGCGCTAAGCAAGTTACACTACCTCATATGTCTGAGTTCTCATAATCCATAAGCCATAATCATCAAAATTATAACAAATAAAGGCTTGAAATATCTCACATTGCATGTTGGCTAAGGTATTCAGGGTTATTACAATGTACAAGGCTTGTCGCCTGGCGGGCATCTAGACCCGATCCCTCGGGTGGCATTGCAGGGCTGTTACTGTACACTGTGCCTATTTTCAATACTTTTGTGCTGCCCTACAAAATAAGCACATATTTTATGTTATCTTTGGGGTCTTAGACTTGATCTGTTTCTTTTAATATATAACACACTTTTGCCACATCCGTTAATCTAACATATTTGTGTGTTTTCTTTTGCTTTAGCCATAAAACCTTCAAGCAAAGTTACCACTGATACAAAGAATGACCATAAGACAAGCAACACTGTGACCATCACAGGGATTTCCCTCTGTCTGTTCATCATCTTCGTTACGGTGGTGATCACCGTTTGGAGGAAGTTTGGGAAAGCTGGAAAGTGCAGTCCATCAGCCAGGCACAGCTCTTCCCATTCGGTAAGCTGTCGGAAGAACTCAGATGAGGAGAACATCTACCAAATGCGGGGGAGCTTCTCTGAGATTGGGGATTGTCTTCCAGAAACCATGGAAGATGGAGTCCACATACCTTTAAACCATAGACCAACTCCTCATGGTGCTGATGATGATGCAGCTGTTACTGAAAATGACGGTCTTCAAGCAAACAGTCAGAAGATAATCCCACCTATTTTCAGTTACCGACTTGCCCAGCAGCAGCTAAAAGAGATGAAACAGAAGGGCCTTAAGGAGGCCACAAAATTATATCATGTCTCCCAGAGCCCGATGGCCGACACGGCTGTGGATACCGCTATGACCCCACCAGTGGTCTCTAACAACTCGGAGGAGATGGCAGCAAATAAGTTCAGGATACAGTCACCATTTCTGGAGCAAAAACACAGCCATAGTAGGAATGTTATTGAAAGTCCTTATGCCAAAGTTCTACCTGCAGCAGGATTAAACTCAAACCAAACCTTGCCCAAAACAACCCACCTTAAGAACACTGATACTAAACCAAAACATGACCGAGCTTATCAGAAAAATAACTTCCGCAGAACGTCTAGTTTTCATGAAACTAAGCATGCTAAACCTTACAGGGAAAGAAGTCTAACCTCCCTTTCTCCAAGACAGACAATGATGTACAACTCAAGGACCCGGATGTGGGAAAATTCCACAGCAGAAAGGCCAAAGCAAAATCTAGTCAAAATGGAGAGAAGTCCACAAAACCTCACAAGGGGCGTCTCCCTTCCCACTGAAGCAAGTGGACATTTATTGAAGGTTCCCTACGTACAATCAGGGGAGGGAAGACATGATCTCCTCTCTAGCAGACATACTACTGGCAGACCAACAAGAACTGAGCGACCAGAGCATAACAGACTGAAGAAAGGCTCGTCACCTCAGAATGTCTCGCTTTCTCCTAAGGATAATTACCACAGGAGCAGTCCCCGACGGGAAAAGTGCCAAAGCTTCCCTTGGGCCGCAGATTATTCTTTCTATGACAATTCTACATTTGGGCTCACAGAGGCTGAGCAGCAGATGCTTGACTTACCAGGATATTTTGCTTCGAATGAAGAAGATGACACAAGTACATTAAGCATTGAGAGACTGGTGATTTGATCGGACAGTTTCACTTGAGTGTATTTTGTTTTTTATTTTTGTATACTTTGCACATTGTCGACCTGTTAGCTAGTGTTGGTATTTGCATTCGGGTGGATTCAAATACGAATAATGGAATTTGCTGTGTGGAAGTTCTGAAGTGCCAAATGTGAGTTTGTCTTTTATGTTCGCACCCCGTTAATCAAATATGTGACTATTAATTATGTGTATTCCAGTATTTATTGGGAGTGAGTCATGAGAAAAAAATACCCTCACCAAGAAGTAGGTATTAGGAAGATACACACTTGAGCAAGCCACCACACTCAAGGCAACACCAGGTTTTTATATAGGAGGATCTGTTTGAGTGATGAAACCACAATGCAATTTTTGAGTTCAAAAATGCAAAATCACACTTTATTGTATCAAAAGGATTATCAAAAGGTAAAAACTTTTTCTGTTTCTAAATAAAAATTCTTTATAACATGAATGTAGAAGATTATTCCGTTTTGACAGATAGTAGACACAATATGCTTTGCTTGATGAAACCGTACATTTCAGGCAACTACACTAGTCCATTTTGGGTTGCTAACCCTTCATCAGGCCTTTACAAAGTGACAAATATATATAGTCTATAAGTCTAGAAAAATGTTGGGGCATCCGTTCCCACCAGATACAATCTGGCACCCTACTGATGCCTGGCAAGTAGATCCTCAGCTGCAAACAGAGTGTGCACATCCCGAAACAGACTAGTGTCCGGACAACGAACAAACAATTTTACCTTTTGATAATCCTTTTGATACAATAAAGTATGATTTTGAATTTTTGAACTCAAGAATTGCATTGTGGATTCATCACTTAAACAGATCCTCCTATATAAAAACCTATTAATTATGTGAACACGTATTATTTATCTATTAATCGGGATGCATAAATGAAATAATTCTGATCAGGATTCTAAAGTTCTACATAGGAAACGTCATTATTTTTGCGTCAATCCAACCGAGCAGTAAGCACAAGCTTGAACTTCAACACTGCTGTTAGCTCTTCTTGTATGTATATCGGCACCTATAAACTTAACAGTACATTGGTTCTAGAAATGCAAAGAGAAAAATACAACAGAGATAATGAGTGTTCCTGGTTCGTGAACAGATAGTTATGATGTGGACAGTGTTGAAGTATCATAATAGTTCTCACCCAAATGCAAAATATGAAGCATTAGGCCTGATTTACTAAGGCATCTCCTCTCATCTCACATGGAGATACCATAAATCACGGGTGTCGAGCCCTAGTCCTCCAGGGCCACATCCATGTCAGTGTTTAGGAGGGACTGAGAAATGGAGAAATGTGTTCTACTGCATAAACCACACCTTTGCTGATTCAGTTCCATCAATTAATTTGAGCTGCGACAAAAAAGATGTGAAGACCTTGGCCCTAGTGATGATCATAATCAGCTAATTACCGGTACGCAGAATTTTATGTAAATTTTTGCAATTGCGTAGTTACTACTGTATGTGTAAATTCAAATTATTTTGTGAAATCATTTGTAATTTCGCGTAATTTTCACCAAATTTTTGAGTCGTTTTGGGACAAATTTAGCGGTTCATAGCAAAGCCCCCATACAAGATATTGTCACCACAATTGCTACATATGTTAAGGAGAATATTGGGTACAAGTCGCAAAAAGGACCATGTACTTTTATGTACTTTTTGAGAAAACCGCTTTTAAAAATGTAAAGGAAAAATGTTTTTTAAACTCAGAAAAATTAGTTTAAAAAACATTTTTCTTTTGCTTTTTTCAAAAGCGATTTTCTCAAAAAGTACAAGGTCTTTTTGCAAAATACTTTTTGTGATTTATAACCACTCTTCTTAACATTCCCTTAACATATGTAGCAACGTTGGTGATAGTAGAACATATGGGGGCTGTGCTATTAACTAATAAAGTTGGTACAAAATTATGCGAAAATCTTTCAAAAAATCACGTGAAGTCATGTTTCCTGATTACAACAGACAAAATTAATTATGATTTTTCACAAAATTTCGCATTACTATTTCACATTGTAATTGTGAATTTCGATGTGAAATTACGACTTTGCGAAATTTCTGCTCATCGCTACTTGGCCCTTCAGGATTGGAGTTTGACATCCCTGCCAGGAGTGATCCAGCAAACTTGGATTAATTTAAACCTCCTTGCCTGCTACTGAGTGACTAGTGTTTGTCACCTGTACTTTGTCGTATTACATCAGAACCAGAGATTCTCAGAGGTTTGTGAATGACTGTGTGACTGCAGTTGCATGCAGGACCAAAAGCAAGAGGTTTTTTAGTTCCTAATAAAAAAAAAAAAAAACACAGTTCACACTGTGGGTGCCAGAATGGGAATTGCAATCGCTAATTTACTAACCTTTCACGATTTCACAGTATGTTGAGTGGTTGGTTCTTTGTTAAAACAGACCATTAAAAAAAATAGTCAGTGTTTTGTTTACCCATTGTAGGATCTTTCCTCACTCTGATTTGCATTCTGAAATGTATCACTGGCAGAGACATCGTTGGTCCTGCAGCTCTGTGGAATGTTTGGTTACTGAAGGCCCTGAAGCTAGTATGAAATATGCCTAGTATACCAGAATGATCTGCGTAGGAGAATTCCATATAGCTAATCACCCTACGCCAGTGATCTGCAAACTTGGCTCTCCAGCTGTTACGGAACTACGCGTCCAACAATGTATTTGCCTTTATGAATCATGAATGTGGCTGTCAGACTCCTGCAATGCATTGTGGGACTTGTAGTTTCTTAAAGGGGAACTGAAGTGAGAGGAATATGGAAACTGCCATATGTATTTCCTTTTAACCTATACCAGTTGCCTGGCAGCCCTATTGGTCTATTTGGCTACAGTGGTTTCTGAATCACACCAGAAACAAGCATGCAGCTGGTCTTGTGAGATCTGACAATACTGTCAGAAACACCTGATCTGCTGCATGCGTCTTCAGGGGCTATGGCTAAAAGTATTAGAGGCAGAGAATCAGCAGGGCTGCCAGGCAAATGGTATTGCTTAAAGTGAACCAGAGACGAAGCACCCTTGTGTATTTTACCATAGAAATCAGTGGGAACATTAGAGAAAACATTTACCATGCTCTCTGTTCCATCCTCACTGCTAAAAGTGTCTGTTATCTAGCTGAGATAAGAATCCCGGACTGAGCATTGAGTCTGGCTTTGCTATAATGACTCAGCTATAATGATTCCTGAGCAAAGCCAGCAGGGGGCAGGCTTGGACTTGAAGACAGCAAAGAACACAGTCTCAGCTATAATTATTCTGTAGCAAAGCCAGACGGATTCTTATCTTAGAGGTGATAACAGGCAAATTAAACAGAGAACAATGTAACAAAGAGCAGATTAGGTGTTTACTGTCATGTTCCCACTGATTTATAAGGTAAAATACATGAGGTTGCTTCATCTCTGGTTCTCTTTAAAGAGCAAGCGACACCCATGCTAACCTAGAAATAAAAAAAAAAAACATATATAAGTAGATAAATACCACTTCTACTTGCATAACAGGTGTATTGTGCTATCCACGTACTGATTCTTGTGAATTTTATAAAGGAAAAGCAGAAAATCCTATTCAAGGCAGTGGCCATCTTGCCAAGCTAATGCTGACATCATATCCTCCCTGACTCTTGATTTCCCCCCTCCCTTCTCTTGCTTATTGTGTATTCATTAGCTGCCCTCCTCCCAGAGTCTTCAGACACTCCCACTGAGGTGTATACTAGGAACTACACTGTCTTATCCTCCAATCGCTGAGTCACCTCAGCCTTGCTTGTAAATAGAGTTGGGCCGAACCTCCGATTTTAGGTTCGCGAACCGGGTTCGCGAACTTTCGCGGAAGGTTCGGTTCGCGTTAAAGTTCGCGAACCGCAATAGACTTCAATGGGGATGCGAACTTTGAAAAAAAAAAAAAATTATGCTGGCCACAAAAGTGATGGAAAAGATGTTTCAAGGGGTCTAACACCTGGAGGGGGGCATGGCGGAGTGGGATACACGCCAAAAGTCACCGGGAAAAATCTGGATTTGACGCAAAGCAGCGTTTTAAGGGCAGAAATCACATTGAATGCTAAATGACAGGCCTAAAGTGCTTTAAAACATCTTGCATGTGTATACATCAATCAGGGAGTGTAATTAAGGTACTGCTTCACACTGACACACCAAACTCCACTGAACAGAACAGGTATGCAGTGGCGGGTTCACTGAACAGAACAGGTATGCAGTGGCGGGTCCACTGAACAGGTATACAGTGGCGGGTCCACTGAACAGAACAGGTATGCAGTGGCGGGTTCACTAAACAGGTATACAGTGGCGGGTCCACTGAACAGAACAGGTATGCAGTGGTGGGTTCACAGAACAGGTATGCAGTGGCAGGATCAATGAACAGGTATGCAGTGGCAGGATCACTGAACAGGTATGCAGTGGCAGGATCAATGAACAGGTATGCAGTGGCAGGATCAATGAACAGGTATGCAGTGGCAGGATCAATGAACAGGTATGCAGTGGCAGGATCAATGAACAGGTATGCAGTGGCAGGATCAATGAACAGGTATGCAGTGGCAGGATCAATGAACAGGTATGCAGTGGCAGGATCAATGAACAGGTATGCAGTGGCAGGATCACTGAACAGGTATGCAGTGGCAGGATCAATGAACAGGTATGCAGTGGCAGGATCAATGAACAGGTATGCAGTGGCAGGATCAATGAACAGGTATGCAGTGGCAGGATCAATGAACAGGTATGCAGTGGCAGGATCAATGAACAGGTATGCAGTGGCAGGATCAATGAACAGGTATGCAGTGGCAGGATCAATGAACAGGTATGCAGCCAGGGACAAGCTAAGGCTAACTAATCTTTCCCTATGAGAGACTGCAGTAGCTCGCCCTACTCTAACTAATGCAGGCACACGAGTGGCCACGGCCGCCGCTGCCTGCCTATATAAGGGGGGGTGGGGCTCCAGGGGCTAGTGTAGCCTAATTGGCTACACTGGGCCTGCTGACTGTGATGTAGAGGGTCAAAGTTGACCCTCAGTGCATTATGGGGCGAACCGCAATGGGGCGAACTTTTCCGCAATAAAGTTCGCGTGCGGTACCCGCACGCGAACCACCTAGGTTCGCGCGAACCAGGTTCGCCGGCGAACCGTTCGGCCCAACTCTACTTGTAAATACAAGTGAGCAGAGGTGTTTCAGATAAGAAAGCTAGGCAGGGAAATAAATGGAAGAGGAGGAATATATTATAGATAAAAAGAACTCCCAGCATTCAACTCTTTGGCACTGTTTGGCACTAGGGCCAGTACTCCTAAAGTATGTGATAACTCCAAACCATAACAGCATAAAAAGTTTTGAATGCAGGATTAGCATCTTTATCACTTAATACACTCAGGCCAGTTGCTGTTGAAATTTGATTTTTATGGTGACAATAATATGGCAGCCTCCATATCTCTCTCACTTCAGTTGTCCTTTAACAGCTGAAGAGCCAAGTTTGCAGATCACTGGCCTAGGCTGTGACTTCACTGGGAGGGTGGGGCTACATTCCAATGTACAGCAATTGGTATAGGAAGTGTTTTGGGTGTCCTAAATAATTTACTGCATTGTACTATATCACTACAGTGACTCTTTAATGCATTCCACCTGGAGATGCTTGGAGATCTCCGGAAATGCCTTAGTATATCAGACCTATCTGTCTGGAGTTGTATGTTCAACAGCATTGTCTATACACAGAGATACCTCACACAGTATAAATAATATGGAGGTTTTTTTTTACATCTTTAAAGTGTACCAGAGACGATTGATGCTGCAGATTTAATACTTACCCGCTGCTTCCACCTGCCCCATAAACACATACGAGTCCCTCGCCGTCTTCCCGCTGTCTGGCATTCAGCTGTAATCAGGTTCGGTAACTGGTTCCGTCGCATCAGTCCAGTCGGGGTCTTCTGTGCATGAAGACCCCAATTGACGTGGCTTAACCAGTTACCGGGCTGATTGCGGCTTGACGACAGACCGCGGGAGGCTGGAGGAAGTCCCGGGTAAGTATCAAATCTGCATTATGAATCGTCTCTGGTTTCCTTTAAAACTGAAACTACAGGACCCAGAGTACAAATTCTGTATTTACTGCAATTGGCCATTTTATTAGTGCTGGCTTCTGTGGATCAGACCCCATTCCACTGGCTCTCCAGGTGTTAATGAAGTCCTCTGTCAAATGCTAGTAGTATAGCCCCTCCTTCAGAGCCAGGATGAAGCTGAAAAAGCATTGGTCATATAACCACATTTTTATTAAATTGACCATGAAGACAACAAGAGCCCAGGGCATGATGAACAGTCTCGGCTTAGATTAGCCAAGAGTTCAGCTTCAAACACACTGTGGTAATTTTACAACTGTAGCTTTTTGTGAGAGAGCAGCCATTTAAAGTGGACATCTATCCATTGTTGGATAGAGTGAGGTAGGGTTGAAACTGTAGAGTTTTTATTTCTGTTTGACTCCCACTGATTGAACTTATTGTCAATTTATGTCCCTGAAAACAAACAAACAAAAAAAAAATTGGTAGTGCATCTACCCCTTCTGCAAAGCTTTGGCACTTTTATATGCCAGTTTCTGTTAAAAATGCCGTGGGATGACAATGTTTTTATAGGCACAAAACAAAGTAATTAAGCTGAAAACATTTTTGTCATTAATCCTTACAATATATCGGGCCTTATGCAATTCCCTTTTTTTCCTCTAAGTTCTCCTACCGTAGGTAATATTTTCACACCTCATCAAAAAAATGCCTTGAAGGCCACCAGCAAGCAGGATAATACTTAGAATATTTTGACAGTACTTTTCACCTATTTTTAGCCTTTTTCAATTGCAGAGTGCTAAAAAGTTATTTTAAACAGAAAATGAAAAGTTATCTCCTAGGAGAAAACAGGAGAAAAAAAAATGAATTGATAATAAGAGCCATTGCCCATATGCAATTCACTTTTTCTCCTGAGTTTTCTCCTAGGTGATATTTTCACCACTTTCCATAAAATGCCATTTAAGCCACCAGCAAGCAAGAAAACAATCAAAATAAATTTGATTGTGCTTTTTCACCAACTTTTATGTACTTTTTCAATTGTAAAATGCTGAAAAGTTAGTTTATGGAGAAGGTGAAAGTTATCTCCAATTAACTTTTTCTCCTGCGTTATCTCGTGGGGGATCATATTCTCTTTAAAATAACTTTTCAGCATTTTACAATTGAAAAGTATCTAAAACTTGGTGAAAAAAGTACTATCAACATTATTTTGAATATTTTCTTGCTTGCTGGTGGCTTAAAAGGCATTTTAAGACAAGTTGTAAAAATATCAACCTGGAGAAAACTAAGGAGAAAAGTTATTTGCATATGACCCATAGGCCCATATGCAATTCACTTTTTTCACCTGAGTTTACTCCTAGGTGATATTTTCTCAACTTGTAAATAAAATGCCTTTAAACCACCGGCAAGCAAACAAATACTCAAAATAATTTTGACAGTACTTTTTCACCTGCTTTTTAGTACTTTTTCCATTGCATTGCAAAGGGCTAAAAAGTTATTTTAAAGCGAAGATGAAAAATGATCTCCTAGGAGAACACTCAGGAGAAAAAGTGAATTGCATATGGGCCATAGAGTCAAACTAAAAGGACTGAGTTTTTCTTCAAGAAAAGTGAAAAGTAAACTTATTTTTACCTTGTCCCTAAAGATACTGTATTATGATACAAGAGAACCGGCACCATCCATTGTATATAGCTCTTTTATTCGCTTGTCAAAAGCATAACAGCAGTCAATGCGACGTTTCAGGGCAGCCGCCCCTTTGTCAAGCTATGCTGTGCAGAAAAACAGTCTACAAATGCATCACAGCAAACATATATACCCCAGCAGCATCCCAAAGCAACCTATCACATACTCCCACATCTATCTAACCAATCATAGGGTCTCACTATGTGCGGACCTGATGGGAGACCTGTGCTCCGGTTATGCAATTGGAGGATTCAAACGGAGCTCTACACCTCCCCTCCTACCTCTCCAACGGATGCCCACGTTCCGGCGCACCCCTTGCGCTGAAGCCACTCCCTCCAGGCCGCCGATCCGGCGGACCTGATGGGAAACTGGACAAACGTGACGCGCAGTGCGGATAAACTCCGCCCATCTCGTCACCCAGCGACGACAGACGCAGGCGGCGTTGCTAACGCCGCTCAGCGCTGTTGATGTAACTAAGGGGGGCGTCGGCCAAGGCAGCCAATGGGAGGAAATCACCACATTCCTTAACTCTCTGTGCGCCTGACTTTGCATATACTACATATACTACATAGCCACACATAATCTAAAACTCACTGCGGGGGGCGGCCAGAGGTTGAGTGACAGACAATCTAACCTATATCATAAATACAATAGACATAGGAAATAACGAACAGTTCAAAAATCCCAGATCCAGCAATATCCCCATTGAAGGCTGGTACCGCCCACATAAATCATGTAGGCAGTAGCAGCCCTCACTCAGCTCAGACCAGCTCAGATACACATAAGTCTTATTGATAGATTAGGCAGCACAAAATATAACAAAACAGAACAAAAACAAACAAAAGCATATCTCATACGCAGAAGCCAAAAATCAAAAGTCAG
Source organism: Hyperolius riggenbachi (assembly GCF_040937935.1). Classification (NCBI taxonomy): domain Eukaryota; kingdom Metazoa; phylum Chordata; class Amphibia; order Anura; family Hyperoliidae; genus Hyperolius; species Hyperolius riggenbachi. The sequence continues at coordinate 100,677,241 of NC_090647.1, read as the reverse complement.
AAGCTGGCCACGATGGAACACGAGACCCATTTACTAAAAGTCTTAAATAAATGGCAATAAATCAAATTCTCTATTTAGGCCCCTTGGTTCCATCGTGTCCAGCTTCTTAATCCAATACGCCTCTCTATACAACAGTTTTTTAACTCTGTCCCCTCCTCTCCTTATGGGGCCAACCTGTTCAATGATCATAAACCTCAGTTGACTTACATGATGTTTGGCCTGATAGAAATGATAGGCCACTGCCTGATCAGTTAAGGATTCCCTGATCGCATGTTTATGCGATGACAGTCGTTTTTTTATTTTTTGTGTGGTCTGTCCCACATATAACAGGCCACATGGACATTTCAGTGCATAGACTACGAAACTGGAATCACATGAAAAACATCCATTAACTTTAAATTTAGTACCCCTGTGGGGGTGTACTATATGATCACCCCTAATCACAGAGTTGCAATGGACGCAGTTCATGCACGGAAATGTCCCTCTACGAGTGGATCTAATACAATCCGTAGAACTAGTGTCTGCATGAACTAAACGATCACGCAGATTAGGGGCCCTCTTATAGGAAATAAGTGGAGGATTTTTGAAAAATCGTATGTCAGGGAAGCTGTCCGAGAGCAAATACCAGTGTCTTTTAATTATTTTTGCTATATTATCACTTTGAATATTATATCTAGTGACAAAAGGTATTCGCTCTCGGACATCCCCCCTCTGTCTCTTGTCTGTCAAACTACCATCTACTACCTTGGATCTGGCTGTCTGTATTACATCCCCTGGATAACCTCTGCTAATAAACTTCCGCTGCATCTGGTCCATCCTCTGAGTTCTGACCTCATCATCTCCAACTATTCTGTTTATTCTTTGGAATTGTCCAATCGGGACGGATCTCCTGGTTGCCCACGGATGGAAACTCCCGAAATGCAATAGGGAGTTCACATCCGTGGGCTTTACATAGAGATCCGTAACCAATCTCTGATCCTTACACATAACCATTGTATCCAAAAAGCTGATCTGTTCCCTAGAGCTATGAATAGTAAGTCTAATATCTGGACATTTGATCATCAATTGATCAACAAATTCTAGAAGGGTCGAATGTGGCCCCGCCCACACGCAAAAAATATCGTCTATGTATCGAAGCCATTGTACCGCATATTTCTGAAAAAACCCACTCGAATAAACAAACATCTCCTCATAGACTCCCATATAAATATTAGCGTAGGACGGGGCCACATTCGACCCCATAGCTGTGCCCCTAACCTGCATATAGAACTGTTCCTCATATCTGAAATAGTTAGACTTGAGTACTATCTCCAACAAAACTAACAAAAATTGTATTTGCTCCTTGGAATAATCTGATGCAGTCTCCAACATATAATTGACAGCCTCCAGTCCATTTTCATGCGGTATGGCGGTATATAGGCTCTCAACGTCCATTGTGACTAGAAGCCACCCTTCCTCAATTGGAGGCATATTTTTTAAAATATTCAAAAACATTTGCGTATCCTTAAGATAAGATTTGAGGGAGACTACATATGGTCGGAGAACCTGATCTAGATATTTGGAGATAGGGGCCAGAACAGAATCTATCCCGGCGACTATTGGTCGACCGGGAGGATTGTCCAATCTTTTGTGAATTTTCGGACAGATGTATATGACAGGGACAACAGGATGAGACTGGATCAAAAAATCAGCTAATTTTTCATCAATGACATTGTGAACTTTGGCAGAAGTCACAATATCCAGTATTTTCCCCTGTATTTCTCTCGTAGGGTCATATGAGATCAGTCGATAAGTTGTATCATCCGCCAGCTGTCTTAGGACCTCTCTACGGTAGTCCTTGGTATCCATGACCACTATGGCCCCGCCTTTGTCGGCGGGTTTAATTGTAATATTGGGGTCATTGATCAACTCCTTAATTGCCAATCTTTCCATTCTGTTGATATTTGGTCGTATACGAATGCCTCCATAATCAGTCTGTCTGATCAAGGAGTCCACTTCTTCTTGCACTTTTTTGATATAAATATCTATCATTTGACATGAAGTCGGCTGGAATTTGCTCTTAATGCGCAAAGTGGTATCACGTAAACTGAGACATTCAGATTGTGTAGATGAAGTAGTCCTATTATCATCCATTCTAGGAATAGAGAAAAAATACTTCAACTTAATGGACCGAAAAAACGTTGTAGTTCAATGTCCACTTCAAGTGGATCTGGAAAATTAGTAGGTGAAAACGAGAGGCCATAATTGAGAGCTGACTGTTGGGATGAGGACAGTTCTACAGATGATATGTTGACTACGATTGTTTCTTCGATTGTCTCGGTTGTCGTGACCGTAGACGGTCTCTCATGCCGCCACCCCCTCCTCCTCTTTCGGCCGCCCCGCCGCGTCCTTCCTGATTGTTTGATGGGTCGGAAAAACCCTCTTGTGAGGAGCTGCTATATACCTCTGACGAGTCTGGCTGTAAGCCACCTACTGGTCTTTTGCCATCTGGGCCAGGTCTCGGTCTGCGGATAGGTCTCGGCCTACCTATAGGTCTCTGCCAGGAATACACAAAGCCCAGGCTGTAATCATGCTCATCACGTTGAAACTTATCTCGTTTGATGCCTTCTATTTGTTTTTGATGTGTTTCAATTATTGTCACCAGTTCCGATGAGAACTGCTCATATTCGTCATTGGACACCAATGCTTTAAGTTTGTCCTTCAAAGCAATACGTTGTGTAGTGAGCCTCGGAAGCTCTTCCTGTATTTTTTCAATCGTAAGTGTCATCGCGTCAAAAGACGCTTTATTCCATATGAGGCTCCAACGATGGCAAAATATCTTATCTGTCGGGAACATAATAGGTGCGACATTAGAGCGCATGCCCCGAGGTATTCTTTTGACTCTATGATATTCCGCCAATGTCATGGCATGTAGTTCCAGAGTTGTATACATCTTGGCTACTTTGATGATCTGTTTACGTATATTCTTGTCATTGGCTGCATTCAAAAAAGACACATGGGTAGACACCTGTGCCATAATCCTGGATGTCTCCTCAGGAGTATAGGTAAAGGTGGGTGAGTCCACGTCAGTCTCCTCCATACTGGTAGTCGTTAAGGGTGCTCACACACTGTGCAGGCAACAGATATTTTGCAAAGTGGTTGTGGAGCACTCCTCAGTTTCCAGAGCGGATGTGCCACGGTATGGCCAGCTGCACCCCGGTCAATCAGATGTATGATACAAGAGAACCGGCACCATCCATTGTATATAGCTCTTTTATTCGCTTGTCAAAAGCATAACAGCAGTCAATGCGACGTTTCAGGGCAGCCGCCCCTTTGTCAAGCTATGCTGTGCAGAAAAACAGTCTACAAATGCATCACAGCAAACATATATACCCCAGCAGCATCCCAAAGCAACCTATCACATACTCCCACATCTATCTAACCAATCATAGGGTCTCACTATGTGCGGACCTGATGGGAGACCTGTGCTCCGGTTATGCAATTGGAGGATTCAAACGGAGCTCTACACCTCCCCTCCTACCTCTCCAACGGATGCCCACGTTCCGGCGCACCCCTTGCGCTGAAGCCACTCCCTCCAGGCCGCCGATCCGGCGGACCTGATGGGAAACTGGACAAACGTGACGCGCAGTGCGGATAAACTCCGCCCATCTCGTCACCCAGCAACGACAGACGCAGGCGGCGTTGCTAACGCCGCTCAGCGCTGTTGATGTAACTAAGGGGGGCGTCGGCCAAGGCAGCCAATGGGAGGAAATCACCACATTCCTTAACTCTCTGTGCGCCTGACTTTGCATATACTACATATACTACATAGCCACACATAATCTAAAACTCACTGCGGGGGGCGGCCAGAGGTTGAGTGACAGACAATCTAACCTATATCATAAATACAATAGACATAGGAAATAACGAACAGTTCAAAAATCCCAGATCCAGCAATATCCCCATTGAAGGCTGGTACCGCCCACATAAATCATGTAGGCAGTAGCAGCCCTCACTCAGCTCAGACCAGCTCAGATACACATAAGTCTTATTGATAGATTAGGCAGCACAAAATATAACAAAACAGAACAAAAACAAACAAAAGCATATCTCATACGCAGAAGCCAAAAATCAAAAGTCAGAAGCTGGCCACGATGGAACACGAGACCCATTTACTAAAAGTCTTAAATAAATGGCAATAAATCAAATTCTCTATTTAGGCCCCTTGGTTCCATCGTGTCCAGCTTCTTAATCCAATACGCCTCTCTATACAACAGTTTTTTAACTCTGTCCCCTCCTCTCCTTATGGGGCCAACCTGTTCAATGATCATAAACCTCAGTTGACTTACATGATGTTTGGCCTGATAGAAATGATAGGCCACTGCCTGATCAGTTAAGGATTCCCTGATCGCATGTTTATGCGATGACAGTCGTTTTTTTATTTTTTGTGTGGTCTGTCCCACATATAACAGGCCACATGGACATTTCAGTGCATAGACTACGAAACTGGAATCACATGAAAAACATCCATTAACTTTAAATTTAGTACCCCTGTGGGGGTGTACTATATGATCACCCCTAATCACAGAGTTGCAATGGACGCAGTTCATGCACGGAAATGTCCCTCTACGAGTGGATCTAATACAATCCGTAGAACTAGTGTCTGCATGAACTAAACGATCACGCAGATTAGGGGCCCTCTTATAGGAAATAAGTGGAGGATTTTTGAAAAATCGTATGTCAGGGAAGCTGTCCGAGAGCAAATACCAGTGTCTTTTCAGAAATATGCGGTACAATGGCTTCGATACATAGACGATATTTTTTGCGTGTGGGCGGGGCCACATTCGACCCTTCTAGAATTTGTTGATCAATTGATGATCAAATGTCCAGATATTAGACTTACTATTCATAGCTCTAGGGAACAGATCAGCTTTTTGGATACAATGGTTATGTGTAAGGATCAGAGATTGGTTACGGATCTCTATGTAAAGCCCACGGATGTGAACTCCCTATTGCATTTCGGGAGTTTCCATCCGTGGGCAACCAGGAGATCCGTCCCGATTGGACAATTCCAAAGAATAAACAGAATAGTTGGAGATGATGAGGTCAGAACTCAGAGGATGGACCAGATGCAGCGGAAGTTTATTAGCAGAGGTTATCCAGGGGATGTAATACAGACAGCCAGATCCAAGGTAGTAGATGGTAGTTTGACAGACAAGAGACAGAGGGGGGATGTCCGAGAGCGAATACCTTTTGTCACTAGATATAATATTCAAAGTGATAATATAGCAAAAATAATTAAAAGACACTGGTATTTGCTCTCGGACAGCTTCCCTGACATACGATTTTTCAAAAATCCTCCACTTATTTCCTATAAGAGGGCCCCTAATCTGCGTGATCGTTTAGTTCATGCAGACACTAGTTCTACGGATTGTATTAGATCCACTCGTAGAGGGACATTTCCGTGCATGAACTGCGTCCATTGCAACTCTGTGATTAGGGGTGATCATATAGTACACCCCCACAGGGGTACTAAATTTAAAGTTAATGGATGTTTTTCATGTGATTCCAGTTTCGTAGTCTATGCACTGAAATGTCCATGTGGCCTGTTATATGTGGGACAGACCACACAAAAAATAAAAAAACGACTGTCATCGCATAAACATGCGATCAGGGAATCCTTAACTGATCAGGCAGTGGCCTATCATTTCTATCAGGCCAAACATCATGTAAGTCAACTGAGGTTTATGATCATTGAACAGGTTGGCCCCATAAGGAGAGGAGGGGACAGAGTTAAAAAACTGTTGTATAGAGAGGCGTATTGGATTAAGAAGCTGGACACGATGGAACCAAGGGGCCTAAATAGAGAATTTGATTTATTGCCATTTATTTAAGACTTTTAGTAAATGGGTCTCGTGTTCCATCGTGGCCAGCTTCTGACTTTTGATTTTTGGCTTCTGCGTATGAGATATGCTTTTGTTTGTTTTTGTTCTGTTTTGTTATATTTTGTGCTGCCTAATCTATCAATAAGACTTATGTGTATCTGAGCTGGTCTGAGCTGAGTGAGGGCTGCTACTGCCTACATGATTTATGTGGGCGGTACCAGCCTTCAATGGGGATATTGCTGGATCTGGGATTTTTGAACTGTTCGTTATTTCCTATGTCTATTGTATTTATGATATAGGTTAGATTGTCTGTCACTCAACCTCTGGCCGCCCCCCGCAGTGAGTTTTAGATTATGTGTGGCTATGTAGTATATGTAGTATATGCAAAGTCAGGCGCACAGAGAGTTAAGGAATGTGGTGATTTCCTCCCATTGGCTGCCTTGGCCGACGCCCCCCTTAGTTACATCAACAGCGCTGAGCGGCGTTAGCAACGCCGCCTGCGTCTGTCGTCGCTGGGTGACGAGATGGGCGGAGTTTATCCGCACTGCGCGTCACGTTTGTCCAGTTTCCCATCAGGTCCGCCGGATCGGCGGCCTGGAGGGAGTGGCTTCAGCGCAAGGGGTGCGCCGGAACGTGGGCATCCGTTGGAGAGGTAGGAGGGGAGGTGTAGAGCTCCGTTTGAATCCTCCAATTGCATAACCGGAGCACAGGTCTCCCATCAGGTCCGCACATAGTGAGACCCTATGATTGGTTAGATAGATGTGGGAGTATGTGATAGGTTGCTTTGGGATGCTGCTGGGGTATATATGTTTGCTGTGATGCATTTGTAGACTGTTTTTCTGCACAGCATAGCTTGACAAAGGGGCGGCTGCCCTGAAACGTCGCATTGACTGCTGTTATGCTTTTGACAAGCGAATAAAAGAGCTATATACAATGGATGGTGCCGGTTCTCTTGTATCATACATCTGATTGACCGGGGTGCAGCTGGCCATACCGTGGCACATCCGCTCTGGAAACTGAGGAGTGCTCCACAACCACTTTGCAAAATATCTGTTGCCTGCACAGTGTGTGAGCACCCTTAACGACTACCAGTATGGAGGAGACTGACGTGGACTCACCCACCTTTACCTATACTCCTGAGGAGACATCCAGGATTATGGCACAGGTGTCTACCCATGTGTCTTTTTTGAATGCAGCCAATGACAAGAATATACGTAAACAGATCATCAAAGTAGCCAAGATGTATACAACTCTGGAACTACATGCCATGACATTGGCGGAATATCATAGAGTCAAAAGAATACCTCGGGGCATGCGCTCTAATGTCGCACCTATTATGTTCCCGACAGATAAGATATTTTGCCATCGTTGGAGCCTCATATGGAATAAAGCGTCTTTTGACGCGATGACACTTACGATTGAAAAAATACAGGAAGAGCTTCCGAGGCTCACTACACAACGTATTGCTTTGAAGGACAAACTTAAAGCATTGGTGTCCAATGACGAATATGAGCAGTTCTCATCGGAACTGGTGACAATAATTGAAACACATCAAAAACAAATAGAAGGCATCAAACGAGATAAGTTTCAACGTGATGAGCATGATTACAGCCTGGGCTTTGTGTATTCCTGGCAGAGACCTATAGGTAGGCCGAGACCTATCCGCAGACCGAGACCTGGCCCAGATGGCAAAAGACCAGTAGGTGGCTTACAGCCAGACTCGTCAGAGGTATATAGCAGCTCCTCACAAGAGGGTTTTTCCGACCCATCAAACAATCAGGAAGGACGCGGCGGGGCGGCCGAAAGAGGAGGAGGGGGTGGCGGCATGAGAGACCGTCTACGGTCACGACAACCGAGACAATCGAAGAAACAATCGTAGTCAACATATCATCTGTAGAACTGTCCTCATCCCAACAGTCAGCTCTCAATTATGGCCTCTCGTTTTCACCTACTAATTTTCCAGATCCACTTGAAGTGGACATTGAACTACAACGTTTTTTTCGGTCCATTAAGTTGAAGTATTTTTTCTCTATTCCTAGAATGGATGATAATAGGACTACTTCATCTACACAATCTGAATGTCTCAGTTTACGTGATACCACTTTGCGCATTAAGAGCAAATTCCAGCCGACTTCATGTCAAATGATAGATATTTATATCAAAAAAGTGCAAGAAGAAGTGGACTCCTTGATCAGACAGACTGATTATGGAGGCATTCGTATACGACCAAATATCAACAGAATGGAAAGATTGGCAATTAAGGAGTTGATCAATGACCCCAATATTACAATTAAACCCGCCGACAAAGGCGGGGCCATAGTGGTCATGGATACCAAGGACTACCGTAGAGAGGTCCTAAGACAGCTGGCGGATGATACAACTTATCGACTGATCTCATATGACCCTACGAGAGAAATACAGGGGAAAATACTGGATATTGTGACTTCTGCCAAAGTTCACAATGTCATTGATGAAAAATTAGCTGATTTTTTGATCCAGTCTCATCCTGTTGTCCCTGTCATATACATCTGTCCGAAAATTCACAAAAGATTGGACAATCCTCCCGGTCGACCAATAGTCGCCGGGATAGATTCTGTTCTGGCCCCTATCTCCAAATATCTAGATCAGGTTCTCCGACCATATGTAGTCTCCCTCAAATCTTATCTTAAGGATACGCAAATGTTTTTGAATATTTTAAAAAATATGCCTCCAATTGAGGAAGGGTGGCTTCTAGTCACAATGGACGTTGAGAGCCTATATACCGCCATACCGCATGAAAATGGACTGGAGGCTGTCAATTATATGTTGGAGACTGCATCAGATTATTCCAAGGAGCAAATACAATTTTTGTTAGTTTTGTTGGAGATAGTACTCAAGTCTAACTATTTCAGATATGAGGAACAGTTCTATATGCAGGTTAGGGGCACAGCTATGGGGTCGAATGTGGCCCCGTCCTACGCTAATATTTATATGGGAGTCTATGAGGAGATGTTTGTTTATTCGAGTGGGTTTTTTCAGAAATATGCGGTACAATGGCTTCGATACATAGACGATATTTTTTGCGTGTGGGCGGGGCCACATTCGACCCTTCTAGAATTTGTTGATCAATTGATGATCAAATGTCCAGATATTAGACTTACTATTCATAGCTCTAGGGAACAGATCAGCTTTTTGGATACAATGGTTATGTGTAAGGATCAGAGATTGGTTACGGATCTCTATGTAAAGCCCACGGATGTGAACTCCCTATTGCATTTCGGGAGTTTCCATCCGTGGGCAACCAGGAGATCCGTCCCGATTGGACAATTCCAAAGAATAAACAGAATAGTTGGAGATGATGAGGTCAGAACTCAGAGGATGGACCAGATGCAGCGGAAGTTTATTAGCAGAGGTTATCCAGGGGATGTAATACAGACAGCCAGATCCAAGGTAGTAGATGGTAGTTTGACAGACAAGAGACAGAGGGGGGATGTCCGAGAGCGAATACCTTTTGTCACTAGATATAATATTCAAAGTGATAATATAGCAAAAATAATTAAAAGACACTGGTATTTGCTCTCGGACAGCTTCCCTGACATACGATTTTTCAAAAATCCTCCACTTATTTCCTATAAGAGGGCCCCTAATCTGCGTGATCGTTTAGTTCATGCAGACACTAGTTCTACGGATTGTATTAGATCCACTCGTAGAGGGACATTTCCGTGCATGAACTGCGTCCATTGCAACTCTGTGATTAGGGGTGATCATATAGTACACCCCCACAGGGGTACTAAATTTAAAGTTAATGGATGTTTTTCATGTGATTCCAGTTTCGTAGTCTATGCACTGAAATGTCCATGTGGCCTGTTATATGTGGGACAGACCACACAAAAAATAAAAAAACGACTGTCATCGCATAAACATGCGATCAGGGAATCCTTAACTGATCAGGCAGTGGCCTATCATTTCTATCAGGCCAAACATCATGTAAGTCAACTGAGGTTTATGATCATTGAACAGGTTGGCCCCATAAGGAGAGGAGGGGACAGAGTTAAAAAACTGTTGTATAGAGAGGCGTATTGGATTAAGAAGCTGGACACGATGGAACCAAGGGGCCTAAATAGAGAATTTGATTTATTGCCATTTATTTAAGACTTTTAGTAAATGGGTCTCGTGTTCCATCGTGGCCAGCTTCTGACTTTTGATTTTTGGCTTCTGCGTATGAGATATGCTTTTGTTTGTTTTTGTTCTGTTTTGTTATATTTTGTGCTGCCTAATCTATCAATAAGACTTATGTGTATCTGAGCTGGTCTGAGCTGAGTGAGGGCTGCTACTGCCTACATGATTTATGTGGGCGGTACCAGCCTTCAATGGGGATATTGCTGGATCTGGGATTTTTGAACTGTTCGTTATTTCCTATGTCTATTGTATTTATGATATAGGTTAGATTGTCTGTCACTCAACCTCTGGCCGCCCCCCGCAGTGAGTTTTAGATTATGTGTGGCTATGTAGTATATGTAGTATATGCAAAGTCAGGCGCACAGAGAGTTAAGGAATGTGGTGATTTCCTCCCATTGGCTGCCTTGGCCGACGCCCCCCTTAGTTACATCAACAGCGCTGAGCGGCGTTAGCAACGCCGCCTGCGTCTGTCGTCGCTGGGTGACGAGATGGGCGGAGTTTATCCGCACTGCGCGTCACGTTTGTCCAGTTTCCCATCAGGTCCGCCGGATCGGCGGCCTGGAGGGAGTGGCTTCAGCGCAAGGGGTGCGCCGGAACGTGGGCATCCGTTGGAGAGGTAGGAGGGGAGGTGTAGAGCTCCGTTTGAATCCTCCAATTGCATAACCGGAGCACAGGTCTCCCATCAGGTCCGCACATAGTGAGACCCTATGATTGGTTAGATAGATGTGGGAGTATGTGATAGGTTGCTTTGGGATGCTGCTGGGGTATATATGTTTGCTGTGATGCATTTGTAGACTGTTTTTCTGCACAGCATAGCTTGACAAAGGGGCGGCTGCCCTGAAACGTCGCATTGACTGCTGTTATGCTTTTGACAAGCGAATAAAAGAGCTATATACAATGGATGGTGCCGGTTCTCTTGTATCATACATCTGATTGACCGGGGTGCAGCTGGCCATACCGTGGCACATCCGCTCTGGAAACTGAGGAGTGCTCCACAACCACTTTGCTAAAGATACTGTATTATAAATATGTGCATTTAAGTATAAACGGTATTTTTCATTATTTACCGTATTTTTCGGCATATAAGACGCTCCGGCATATAAGACGCACCTTGGTTTAGAGGCCAAAAATAAGGAAAAAAATAAATAAACTAAACCTAGGTACGTCTATATTGCAGGGGCGTCTTATGGAACTTTTACGCCCTAAAACTGTCTAAGCTACTCTATCTACCGTATTTTTCGGCATATAAGACGCTCCGGCATATAAGACGCACCTTGGTTTAGAGGCCAAAAATAAGGAAAAAAATAAATAAACTAAACCTAGGTACGTCTATATTGCAGGGGCGTCTTATGGAACTTTTACGCCCTAAAACTGTCTAAGCTACTCTATCTACACTACACTGCCCATATGCAATTCACTAATCCCTGCTACCCTAACAACTAAGCTACACAGCAATACAATGCAAAACACTACACAACACATTAATACACTTCACTACAAAACACAACATATTAATACACTATGCTACATTACACTATGCAACACTACGCTGCACTAACACAACACATCACTTCAATACTCTTCACTACACTACACTGCAATGCACTGACTCAAAGTGAACACACCACTTCACTACACTACACTGTACTGTACTACACTAACGCTAAACTGCACCACAATTTCACATTAATACTACACCTGTTCCTGCAGCCGCGATCCTCTTCTCCCTCTGCCCGTGCAGTTCTCCGCCACTAGGTCGCCTGTTCCTCCTGACCTCCTGTAAAGAAAATAAAAACAATCAGTGGCATTTCCCCCTTCTCCAGCCGCGATCCTGTCACGCGATGCCACTCACGGAAAGCCGCCGCCGCCGCCTCCTCTGCCACTATACCTCCGGGTGTTCCATCCTCCTGTCTTCCTACTATTTCCTCTTTATGGCACGTTCAGCCGCATCATGCGTAACCAGGTTATGCATGATGCGGCTGCACGTGCCGTAAAGAGGAAGTAGTAGGAAGACAGGTGGATGGAACACCCGGTGGCAGAGGAGGCGGCGGCGGCTTTCCGTGAGTGGCATCGCGTGACAGGATCGCGGCTGGAGAAGGGGGAAATGCCACTAATGATTATTTTTAGTTTCTTTACAGGAGGCCAGGAGGAACGGGGGACCTAGCGGCGGAGGCGGCATCAGAGAACTGCACGGGCACAGGGAGAAGAGGATTGCGGCTGGAGTGAGGAAGAAAGTAGTGTGGCTGCAGGACTGGTAAGAGCTTCCCTGCGCACTCTGCACCAATTTTTTTGTGTATTTGGCATATAAGACGCACCCACTTTTAACCCCCTGACTTGGGGAAGAAAAAGTGCGTCTTATATGCCGAAAAATACGGTAATTTGTTTAATTGTTTTTAACGCCTTTGTGATAAAAATATGTTTATTGGCAATTTCAAGTTTTGGCTTGGAAAGTCTGCATTTTCGAGTTGAAATATGAAATTGCTTATTTCCGAGCTTATGGCACCAAGTTTCTCAGTTAATTGCAAAGCTACATACATGCATGCTATACATATGACCTATACATGCCCTACCATACAAGCTACCTACACACATGATGTCAAGGCAAATAGGGAGAAGGTCATAAAATATTTTACAAAAAGACATTGTAGTTTTTGAAATATTGATTATTTTCAATGGGAACAGTGTTCCATACCAATGATTTTTGGTCCTTTGCAAAGCCCTAATAATGCTATCATTATCTATAAAGTTGAGGGAATTTGTAAAAAATGTGGTAAAACCTGTAGTTTTTGAGAAAATTGCTTTGAATATTTTTGCAGAACTAGGTGCTTTTTAAGCCCTGTGCAGCATCAGATTACCGGTACATTGTTTCGGGCTCATTAGCCTCCTCATGCTTCAGTTTCTAAAATATTTTTTTTTCCAAATCAGTCGGTTAAAATTTAAAGTGACATTGCATATTTTTAACAATCCAGATATAAAGTAAGTACTGTATTTTTTGGACTATAAGACTCGCTTTTTCTCCCCCAAAATTTGGGGAAAAAGTCACTGCGTTTTATAGTCCAAATGCAGGGAGTTCCTGACTTGTGAATGCCTGCTAATACCAACCTCCAACCCGCCGCAATGTCTGGGACTCCCTGTACTGTGCCTATGCAGAGTAGGGCACAGGGGGACAAATGGAGGATACAGGGGGGGCATACATTAGAGAAGGACACAAGAGGGCATAGTGGAGGACGCAGAGGACAGAGGAGGACACAGGGAGACACAAGAGGTACAAGGGGAGTATAATCCACAAGATGCCCCTTCACAATGGATGCACCAGGTTTAGTATACATTTGTTCCCCTGGTTTTTGTCCTCTAAACCTAGGTGCATCTTATGGTCAGGAGCGTCTTATAGTCTGATTAATATGGTAAGTAAAGTTTAACAGTCCAGAATAAAGAAAGTATACGATTTTTATTTTCTTCGTTATCTCAGTAGTATTACAGTGCATGGGGAGTTTTAGTTTTATTTAGAATCACCTATAGACAATTGATAATCTGCATCACAAATATAGCCACGTACATAGCATCGAAAAGAACAAGTACTGTATGTGAGGCTGTAGACACACTCTGAGCGCTTTCTGAGAGCTTTTCTGACCATCAGAGTTTTCTGATCATTTTTTTTAAATGCTCCCATTGACTTGCATTAAAATTGTGGTAAAATCAGGTTGAAATTGCCACAATCGCAGTTTTTGTGAAAAAAAACACGATCACAGCAATTTTACAGTGATTTTACCGCGATTTTAATACAAGTGTTTTGTTTTTTTTAAATAGGATTGTTTTTTTAAAAACCGCTCAGAAAGCTCTGATGGTCAGAAAATCTATCTGAAAGTGATTATAGTGTATCTACATCCTTACTCCTTTTACTTGCTCTAACAAAAATGATCATAGAATTAGCTTTTGCTAGTCGTACATCCTTTGTGAGATGATTGGAATCAGCACTGAATAGTAACACTTGAGCCTCTGTACTGTATATGGAGGTATCCTTCTTCCCCCTAGTGTGAAAATGTTGGAATATGACAGAAACTACAGAAGAGAATGAATCTACCTAGGCACACAATAGCAGGACACAGACAAGTGGATTCTTGGTTGCCACACTTGTTTTATGACCCTTGAATAATGGGCTCCAGGCTGTGAGGGTCACCAAGGGTAGGCAATGGAAAGGTTGTGAACATTAGGGGGAGGAGGACATCAAAGTCTTGCTGGTGTGCTCCATTATTTATAGTTACACGCCCCTGGTTTGAAAGATAATTTCTAAGGGCTGGTTCACATGGACATTCAGCGACGTGTTAAGGTGATGCTAGAAGCTTTTCTGCAACCGAGCAGAGAAGGTTTCAGCATTGGTTAGCAGCATTTTGTCATTGCGTTTTGAGCCCCTTAGGGCACATGTGTCGAACTCCAGGCCTGGAGGGCCAGATTCATGCCAGTGTTTAGGATGGACTGAGAAAGAGAGGAATGTGTTCTACTTGATGGACCACACCTTTCCTGATTCAGACCCATCAATTCATTTGAGCTGTGTCAAAAATGTGTGAGGGCCTCGGCCCTCGAAGGACCGGTTTGACATACCTGCCCTAGGGGGACACGGAAGCTCTGAACATAGCTTATCCTGGATGCTACATATGGAGCTGACATGATGGGATTGAGCTTCTGTTCATTTGAATAGACAGCGCTTGAGCAATGAACGCCACAACCGCCATGTTTAACGCTCGTGTGAATTGGCCCTAAATCACATGGGAAAGACAAACCTTTGAACTCATAATGATGGCTCCATTGAGTACAAAAGATTGCGGATGGACTCAATACTGACCTGCTCTTTACTGTACTCTCACCTCTGTGACCTCCTCCCTATCCCTTAGTCTAAATTACATTCCTCAATTCTAGTTTGTGGTTGCTTAGATTTCTACTTTATTCTTACAATAAAGTGACACTGACTGAAGCGAGAAAAAACTTATGATATAATGAATTATATGTGTAGTACGGATAATTAATAGAACACTAGCAGGGCCGGTTCGAGACTTTTTGCCACCTGAGGCAAACTTGTGAGATGCCGCCCCCTCCCCCCGTAGTATATTAACCCCCCAGAATAGATAGCCCCTCCCTCACCTGGGTCCCCTGATCTGCGCTCCCCCTCCTGCTATTAAGAGCAACAGCATAGTATGATCAGGCAGCGGGTGGAGATGACTCACCTTTTCCGCGTTCCAGCGTGCGTCCCACTCTCGTCACTTCCTGCAATGTCGCCCACTGTACTGTAAGTAGACGGCATTGCAAGAAGTGATGAGAGTGGAATGCACGCTGGAACACGGAAGAGGTGAGTCATCCCTGCCCGCTTCCTGATCAGGGGGATCCAGGTGAGGAGGGGGAGGTCCAACCCCCCTCCCCGCCACTGTGCCCGCTGCCTCTCTTCCTGCCTGTTACCCCCTCCAGCTTGGTGCCCCCCCCATGGCCAGGTGGGTGCCGCCACCCTCCCCCGGACTTTGCCACTTGAGGAACCCGCCTCATGAGCGGCCTGGCCCTGAACAGTAGTAGCAAAGAAAAGAGTCTCATATTTTTATTTTCAGTTATATTGCTTTTTTTTTAATAACATTGCATAATTCTGTCATATTTGCAATTGCAAACCACACTCTGTATTTTAAACTGTGAAACAGAGCAGAGCTAATGACCCTTTGAACTTCCCGGCAGTAAAACCTTATCTCAATCCAGGAGTAAAGTAAGCAGCACGTTCACCATCCATCCAGCAACTCCGTTTATTATTGGTAACAGTGTCCAAGTCTTAGTGGTAAAAGTTAAGCAGCATTACATCTCACATCGCGACTTACATGTATGAAGAGGGCACAATCATCGGTGGAGAAGGTGGGTGGCGGGCACAAGCGTGGAACAACAGCCGTTTCGCCTCTAGCGACGCTTGGTCACGATGCGTTCCACAGAGCTAATGACCCTTTGAAATTCCCTGTAGTAAAACCTTATCTCAACCTTTCTCTCACTGTTTCTTTCATGTATAAGTGCTTCAGGAAAATAGGGCTGTCTCAGACCCAAGTTGGGTCGGAGAGCTCAGAGAAGCTCTTTTGCATACATAACTGAAGTTTCTTAACTCCTCCTGTACTGGAAACAAGATGCAACTCTTTTCTTTGCTACTAATGTTCTATTTCTTAGCTGTACTACACATACAATTCATTATTTCATAAGTTTATTTTCAATTTCAATTCCCTTAAAGGAATACTATCGATGTATGCATTTATTTTTAAATGCTGTATGTTGTAGCACACATTAGGGCAAGTACTAGGAGCAATTTGATTCCTCACACAGCTGTTCCTCTCAGCTGTAAAATCCTCCTTCAGTTTTGGCCGTCAGTGTTTGATACAAATGTATCTATATGCTGAGGGCTCCCAGAGGGCTAAGCCCATGTCTGCACAGGGGAGTTGCTATCAACTCCTCAGTTTATAGTTTAATTATCACCTTGCTGAAAGAATCTTATTGATATGGTGGTAAGGGGTTAAAGATTCTAGCAATGTGTGTTTATTATCTTTGCTTCTCTTGACTGATAAAGATACTAATAATGCTAATTGTAGACAGTGGTCTGCCCCTCTCAGCAGCTTGTAAAGTGGATGCAGCCTGGAGTGAATCACCACAAGCAGGCAGCCAGACTGAGTGTAAACACAGACTATTGTTTATAGCTAGTTATATTCCAGCTCATTTAGTTACCTGTTACCACCTCAGATCAGCCTATTTCTCCTCATGTCTCCTGCATGCTGTGAGTGACACAGTAAAATATATTTGTGAGCTGTGTGACAGAGTAACCAAGCAGCTCAGGGTGACCCAAACTACTATGAGCTGTGTGAGAAATGAATTTTTAAGCAGGGATAGCAAGAGAGAGACCTGGGTGAATAAATAAAGTGCCCCTAGCACTAGTGGTAATGTGTACACTAATATACAGTATTAAAAAAAAAAGTCGTTTCAATCGATAGTACTCCTTTAAATGGTAAAACTGCTTCCCTTTATCAGGCTGCTCATGTGTTACGATACAGTGGTGGCTCTGGATCTGAAAAAGGTAGTGAGACTCAAAAAATCTAGTTCTGCAAGAGTGCCATATACAGTACTCAATATGTTTTCATGCTTTAGGTGCACAAACATAACTGCAATCATCTTACAGCCATTCCTGGCATGGCAGGACACAGAGGAGCCAGTAACACTACACTGAGACATACGGTATATGTCTAACTAGAATGAATGTATATATTGCTGGTTATAAATTGAATAAATCTGGTCTAGGAAACTTGGTATAAAAACAACCTTCTAACCAGAGTTGTATAGCTCACAGGTAATCTGTAATACAGGCATTCCAAAAGTCCTATGTGTTGTTGATTTTGGATTTGGAGTCCAGTTGTATTTGTCTTGCCCCGGCGACCCATTGGTAAGTACTTTATCCTTTCTTTTTGATACTCTCCATATCCTCCAGGATTACCCCTCCAGTCCATCCCCACTTCCAGCACCCAGGAGCAATGGACTCCTTATCTTCATAACAGTAAACTTTAGTGAGTACCACAGTCCGTGCCAGGTGGACCATACAACACCATTGTCATATGTTCCCGTATAGTTTCCCTTCTTATAATAAACACCATTAAGGTTTGCAACATGGCATCTGCAAGTAAAAAAAGATGAGTCCTATTATTGTACTGCACAAACATTCTGTACAAATCCTATAGAAGAGCTTTATAATGCATGGTGAAGGTCACAGTGGCTTCTCTGGGCATTGATGGCTTATCTAGCTACTTAGCAAGCAATACACTGATATATGCTCATGACAAACACACATAGCCCCACTGTCCTTCATGTTCCTGCAGGTGTTGATTGTGGAAGCTGGGCTTGTATATAGAGCATATAGAGAGAAATCCCCCTACCATAACATATGCATTTGCTAGACAACTCACAGAATGTTTTAGATTAAAGTAAACCTGATCTGAAACGATAAAAAAATGGGGCATACTGCTCATGCGCAGCCTGGCAGCGTGCCCCAGTTGCGCTCCCAGCTGCGCCTGTGCAGTACTACTGCACAGGTGCAGAGCTGTAACGATTGTGGGATATCTCCGTGTTCAGCGCACAAAGATGTGCGCTGACACTGCGGAGGTCCTCCACAAGTGTGTCAAGATACTAGAACCCAGCTTTTGGTGTAAGCACCAGTAGAGGGAAATTCCTGTCGGCAGAGGGCACTGGGGAGCGCAGAGGAACCAATCCCCTGCATCTCCACAAATGCCAGACAGGAATTGCACGAAGCGCAGAACGCAATCGCAAGAGAAGCGATTGCGAATGAGAACGAGCAAAGGGACAGGTTGTATGTGTGTGCGCGCCAATCTAGTCGCCCCCCGCGACCACGCACACACAACAGCAGGTCCGAAACAGAAACGCAACCGCCAAGAACGGCGATTGCCAGAAGTGACACAAGGCAGATCAGAACAGAATACGAGGATAGCAAAGGCACAGCAAATCATACAATGAGAATATACGGGGGGGGGGGGGGGCGCGTGGCTTGACGCTGATCGAGGATGGCTGCTTAAGGCTTTCTCTCCCGCTCACTGCCCGCTAAAGCATACGAAATAGCCTATTCTGGTCGGCCTTCGTAGCGATGCCAGGAACCCGAAGCCAGCAGAACCCTACGGCAACCCCCAAAATCACTCCGACCCAGCAGGGAAAGACGGTACCCGAACTATTCAAGACGCAGAAGACGAGCAAGCAGGCCTCCAAGATGGCGCCGACGGGAGACGGTCGCGCTGCTTCCTCTTCTTCCTCCACGGATGGCACAAAAGAAAGCGGAGGTCAGCAAAGAGCTATTACCTTAGCTGATATGCAGCACTTCGCCGAAGATATTAAAACTTCGCTTCATACCGCCATCGCAGAGGTTAGAGCGGAGGTAGCGGCTATAGGCCCAAGACTTCAAGTCCTGGAAGAAGCAGACATTAGGCGGGCGGCTCAGCTGAAATCCCTCCGCACAGCCTCTTCAGATCATGAAACAAGGCTCCTTGACCACGCAAGACATCTGGAGGATTTGGACAATCGGGGCCGTAGATGCAATATCAGAGTGAAGGGGGTCCCAGAGTCGGTAAGCGCTGAGAGCGTGAAAGAGGTGCTGACTAATATTTTTAACAATCTCCTAGATAGACCACCCGAGACGATGATTGCCTTTGTCCGGGCACACCGCGCACTTCGTCCACGCACCTTCGATACAGAAAAAGCCCGGGACATTATATGCTGCCTGGAGTCCTTTCAGCTGAAGGAGGACATCATGCGTGCTGCACGCTTACAAGATGAGATACTTTTCAACGATGTACCTATCCAGCTTTTTCAGGATCTATCCGCCATAACCCTGGCTAAACGCTGAATGCTGAAACCTCTTCTACAAGCTCTAAAAGACAAAGGTTTAACATACAGATGGCGGTTTCCATTTTCCTTATCAGTGACTGTCGGCAGCAAAACATTCACTTTACGCTCCGCAGCTGGCACAAAGAAATTCTGCAAGGACCTGGGCCTACCTACGCTGGACGTTCCGAATTGGGATAAAGCTTCCCCGTTCCAGATTCCAGTACCTCCAGATCAAACATACAGCAGCAATTCAAGAAATACCAAAGAAAACTTTAGAGAGAGATCCGGGAGCAGAGAATCGGTGAGCCAAGACAACCCTGAAAGATCGCAGTCTTCATCCTCGGATTCTACCGAGGATGAAGACTGACCACTCGCTAGCTGCACCTATCTCATCAAGTGGTAACTATACCTGGGGTAAGCCTAACTTTCTACTTGCTCTTACCCATATCCACGGCTACCCATAAGGCCTAGACTTCCAACTTCCTCAGCACACTTTTATTATGCAAACCTATCAGGCGGAACTGAACTATGATGGTGATGTTTAACCTTTTTCCCTCTGAACTTGATGATATGGCGTCTATGATTAGGGGTACCCAATGGGTCATATTGAAGGTTGGGGGGTGGAGTAGAGGGAGGGAGGGAGGGGTTATAGCTTTAATAATTGATATGATCTGCTATTTGAATGATTACTAGAGTTGAAACGAGGCATCAATAATCAGCATCTTTGTGATAATTTCTATATAGATATCTTTGTCACAGCATAGCTGCAAACATTGGTACACTAGAAGATAGCCTTAACCTTATACAGCAATGCCCAGGTTTTGCCATTTGCATTTTTGTATCCCTCTTTCCCCCTTGCCTCCGCCTCCTCCCTCTGGTAGCTCACTCCTTGTTTGTGGATCCCCCGGTCTTCTCTGATCCTGCTTTGTTTCAACCTCTCTTTGAATGCGCTGCTTTTCTTCTCCCTCACTGTGCTTGGTGTTATACCCAGGACAAAGGGACATAGAGAATATACTGAAGGTAATCTTCAACCTTTCCCCATATAGATTTAACTATATCTTTAGATGTTAATTGGGTGCACATATACGTAAGAGTATTGGCTTTAAATAATGGAACGGGGAATCTTCGAGTACTCAGCTCCAGTTAGATATTCCACCTAGGTATCCTGATAGCTAAAATGAAGGCGCTTGTAGATACACTCGTACTAATAGAAGGCTGACCCGAACCTGTACGTGTTTAATACTAGCGGGCATAGCGGACTCTTTATGATCCCTTTCTGGTAGATCAATAGTATTTTTACTAGTTACAACATACATAATTGAGTGGTTTTTGCTCTTCGACACGTTTTCCAACCCCCCCCCCCCACAGTGTGTTGAAAGATACACTGAATAGATATAACCCACAAAGGTTGTGGGCACGTCCCTCCAAGGCGGGCTCACGTGGGATAGTCTCTAACTCTCCAACAGTCATTACTGACTCGTGCTTCATGGTCAGGGGGGTCCCCTCTCACGCCAGGACTTTCCTTTACCCCTCCCTCCTCTTCTTTTTCCTTCCCCTGGTGCATACAGTTCTTTCTCACATACTGGGGCCTCCATACCTGCGGAATTGTCCTAATAACCCCACAAATATGGTTTTAGAAGCTCATAATAAGTCTAGGAATGATCCACCCAATCTAGCGTGGAAGATGGTCTCCCTCAATATAAATGGCATGAATTCACCAGAGAAAAGATCTATTGTTTTTGACTTTTTACGCAAAGAAAAGGTTCATATTGCCCTGTTGCAGGAAACTCACTTCCATACTAACCACATGCCTAGTAAATTTGACCAACGGTATCCAATCTCATTTCACGCTACGTCGCCAACATCTAAAACTAAAGGTGTTTCTATCTTCTGTAGTCGAGAGGTCCCGTTTGCACTCGAGGAAGTGCTGAGAGACCCAGAAGGGCGCTTTTTGTTTATTAAAGGAAGAATCGCTGAGAAAGCAATCACATTAGCAAACATTTATGTACCCAATAAGCAGCAACCATCATTTATAGCAGCGGTCCTATCTAAATTAGCAATTTTCACAAAAGGCATGCTTATTTTGGGTGGTGATTTCAATGTTCCACTAAACCCTACCCAAGACTGCTCTAACGGCTCCTCTGTTATTTCATATAGAGCCCTACGGTATATCAAAACTAAACTGCAGAACCTGTCCCTCATGGATCCATGGAGAATATCCCACTCACTCGAGAAAGATTACACTCACTATTCTGCTATCCACAACAAATATTCAAGAATAGATTATTTCTTTGTCGCTCAGAGGGACTTGCCCTGTGTCAGAGAGACCTCAATAGGTTCCAAAGCTATCTCAGATCATGCCCCGGTGTTCCTCTCCCTCACAATCTCTGCCAGGCCACCTAACATGTGGACATGGAAACTGAATCCAAACCTCCTATCAGATAAAGACAGATGTAGAACAATTTCAGAAGCTTTAGATGATTATTTCCATTTAAATAATGCACAATCAACATCAAAAATCTCTATCTGGGAAGCCCATAAGGCCGTAATTAGAGGACATTTGATTAAAATGGGGTCTAGACTAAAGAAAGAAAGAGAGGAAGGTGTACTGAAACTGTCAACAGAAATTGAAAGGTTAGAGAGGCTCCATAAACAATCTTTAGCGGTTGCTAATTTAACGGAACTACACAATGCTAGAGTAGCACTTGATAAACTACTATACTCGGAGGCCAGACGTAAATTGATGACCTCTAAAAAAATCTTCTATGAACATGGAAATAAAAGTGGGAAATTGTTAGCTCGGGCCCTACGACAACAATCCTCACACTCTAACATACACTACCTTCAAAATAACAAACAAGAAAAACTCTACAAAACTGAGGAAATAGCAGAGGAGTTCAGGAAATACTATGATTCATTATATAATTTACAGGGACCAACCTCCAAAACTAGTCTATCTCCTCACAGAGCCGGTATAATCACAGATTTCCTACTTAAATACGCCCCCCCAATCCAATTGGAAAATTCAGATCGTGAAGATCTCGAATCTCCTCTCAAGGAAGACGAATTTTTGGCAGCTGTAAAAGCTCTGAAACCTGGTAAAGCTCCTGGCCCGGATGGGTACACGAGCCAATACTACAAGGCCTTCTCTAACAAACTGGCACCGGAATTCATAAAAGCTTTTAATTCAGTAACATCAGACACAATCCCATCTAGCCAATTCTTAGAGGCACACATTGCGGTCATTCCGAAGCCTGGCAAAGATCCTCAGTGTTGCACTAACTATCGCCCCATATCCCTACTAAATTTGGACGCAAAAATTTTGGCCAAAATTCTGGCTAACCGTCTGCTCCCGTTTGTGGCAGGATATGTGAAACATGATCAAGCCGGTTTTATACCAGAGAGGGAAGCAAAAGACAACGTTATGCGAACTATTGGCTTAATGGCCTATGCAAGGAAAAAGGGAATGAAAACCTTTCTACTCTCTACTGACGCAGAGAAAGCGTTTGACAGGGTGGCCTGGGATTATACCCGGGCCACCCTGTCACGCTTGGGTGTGGGAGACCCCATGTGTACATGGATAGGTCTTTTGTATACAAATCCCTCGGCTCGTGTTAAGGTCAATGGCTCCCTCTCTGGTAGAGTCCATATTACAAACGGGACTAGGCAAGGATGCCCCTTATCCCCATTAATCTACATACTTACTCTTGAACCTTTTCTCAATGCAGTTAGGTCAGACCCTAATATCAAAGGACTGAATGTAGGTAACACCCACCATGTGGTTGCTGCATTTGCAGACGACTTACTATTCTTCCTCGGTGACCCTTTAACTTCTCTCCCCAACTTGATGCAGAGGTTTAAAGAATTTGGCAGCATCTCCAATTTGAAAATAAATTTCCATAAGTCCCAAGCGTTAAACGTCTCACTGGATCCGGCTACAGTACAATTATGCAAGACTAACTTTGCATTCCAATGGTCATCTGACTCCCTCAGATACTTAGGGATCAATATTACAAGTGACCTGAAGGGATTATTCGCAGCCAATTTTCAAAAAATTGGCAATACTTTACAATCTGACTTACAGACTTGGGGGAAACAAAATCATATTTCATGGTTTGGCAGAATGGCCTCAATCAAAATGAACATTCTCCCGAGAATCTTGTACATTAGCCAATGTATCCCAATCGATCTCCCCCCAAGTTTTTTAAAATCTCTGCAAACTCAAATTAACAAATTTATATGGGGCAATAAGCCCCCCAGGATTGCAAGAACTACATTATCCATACCCAGAAACTTGGGAGGCATGGGCCTACCGGACTTGCAGAAATACCACATGGCAGCTCAACTCTGCAGAATTGTAGAATGGGCCTCGTCTACCACAAGTAAACTATGGGTGGAGATCGAGCAGGCAACAGCAGAATGTAAAACTGCAACTCTGGGTTGGTTTGACTACCCACAAGCCAAACAACTTGCTTGGAATAATCCCCTCATGATCGCTTCGGTGAAGTGCATGAGACGCCAATTACGAACGCTAGGACTAATCCACACCACAGGCCCAATGAAGCCCTTGTGCTGCAACCCTGCATTTGAACCGGCGGGAGATATCCCATTCTTATCCTCTTGGGATGGGGGGGGGGGGGGGGATACCAAGGGCCGGCGACTTTCTGACACAGGGCAATGTTAAATCTCTACAAGAGATTGGTTCAATGAGGCGAGACATTCCTCTATCCAATTGGCAGTACTTCCAATTGAGACACTTCTTGCACTCACTGTTGAAGGGAGCCACATGGTCATCCGACCTGTCAGTCTTTGAAAAACTGATCCTGTCCCGAGAACCACATAGACACCTAGTATCCCAAATTTACCAGATGCTAGTTGCGACATTAACTCCTCATAAAATCAAATACCAGATGACATGGGAGAGGGATCTGGGGGCGGAAATTGACGAGGAGCAATGGCAGAAGATTTTCTTGTTTAATCATAAAGGCTCACTAAATGTCAACATACAAGAACTTGGTTTTAAGATTTTATCAAGATGGTACAAAACACCCCAGATACTACACAAGATCTTTCCATCGTCTCCAGATACATGCTGGAGATGCGATGCCCCTGCTGGAGATATGTTTCATATCTTCTGGTCTTGCCCTAAAATTGTTCCATACTGGACTGAAATCCATCGTTTGGTGCAAAAGATTTCATGTGAGAAAATTGCCTTTGCTCCTGGTCGTTTCTTACTTCATGACACTCCTGATTCAATTAAAGCTTACAAAAAATCGATTGTTATTCACTTAATCAATGCAGCGAGAGCTATGATTCCTCTACACTGGAAGTCTCCACAGACCCCAAGCATCAAATCTTGGCTGAAAAGAGTGGAGGGAATAGAAGCTATGGAACATATGATTCTCCTATCCCAGGACAGAGCAGAACACTATACCTTAATATGGTCAGTTTGGAACGAATTTCAATGTTCAGAGGAATACAAACGACTTTTGTCAGAGGGCTGAGAACGAACCTTTTTACTCTCTTTTTTTTTCTCTTTACTCCTACTGTCTTTCTTTCTAACCGTCCTGGTGTGGTAGAGGGACCCCCCATAGGACACACTACTATGAATATACAACACAGAGCGATGTCCAGAGCTTACTATATAAATAGGTATACGTAAACAAAGCTCAAATGTGCTACTCTGTCAGGCTCTATCTACCATAGGCACAGTCAGCAGCAGAAACACAATAACAGTGAGACTATAAGGATGATACTACAATATTGGATGTTGTTCTATGCTATGTATGTATCCTGTTTTACTGAAGATACATGTTACACATCGTATGTTATTTGTACTGTTGAGTTTTTTTTTTGAATAAACTTAATTGTGAAAAAAAAAAGAATATACGGAAAATAATAAACGCTAGCTAACCGCGAACACCGCACTCATTCGCAACAGTGCACGTGGTTATGCGCGGTCTCCACGTGATAAGCACAATAGAGACAAGCACGCCTAACTAACCATCAACAGACAAACACGAAACAAAGAACGTGAACGCTTGCTTAACGGTTACCTCATCGAGCCTACAGCAAGCGCCCGTATCAGACAAGACAGACAAACGAGAAACAGGAACTAGGCAGAAAGGATCCACCGCTCTTCCGCCAGAGCAAGTGTGATCCAAGCAGGAACACAGATCAGAAAGATCCACAGCCGCTAACGCTAGCGGCTAGTGCGATCTAAACAAGACAGATCAGATGAGGTAGCTGGTAGCAACTGCTGCTCCAGCTTACACTCCAGGAACTAGATCAGAAGGATCCACAGCCGCTACCGCTAGAGGCTAGTGCGATCCAAACAAGACAGAGCGATTCGCTATCAACCGCCTCTGGTGACAGCGCAATCGCGACAGACAAGACAGGACAGAATAGGCAGTACAAATTATACACAAACTGACTGCACTAACTAGGAATGCAAGGAGCACTCCCCAAGAATTAACTATACTAAGATAGCAGTGGCTGACACTCCAGGTGAGTCCAGCAGAAACAAACCTCTATGAGCAGCGAAGCATTGTGGGACACACATAGTACTTATAGTACACGCCTCCAATGAATGTGGCCAGGCAATTTGCATGACAACGTATGCAAATTCCTCAGCAAGCACAAGCTGCAAAACTGACAGAAGGTCTTCTTTCCAGAGTCCTGCAGCATGCAGACCTGAATAATGATCAAAAGGCTGCCTGCCTGCGCAGGCAGCTGAGCGGATCGTTACAAGAGCGTTCCCAGCCATGGGAGTGCAAAGGACTGCACATGGTCGGACTGCAACTGTGGTTACTGGCCCCGGTTGGCGGAATTACCAGGCCGCCTAGTAGAAGGGTGGTGCAGGAGGACGGTGAGGGACCAATTAGCCTGTAGGGGGCTGAAGGAAGCCCCAGGTATGTATAGTTTTTTTATTTTTATCGTCTCAGGTACACTTTAACAAGCCTGGATTTATACTTGTTATGCCCCTAGGCCAAGTATGTTTTGGCTCACCTTTCATGTGCTGCAGAGCCCCTCCCATTCCACGTGAAGCCCCATCTCCCATGTGTTTCATCCATGTACTGTAGGCCCTCTCTCTAATGAACAACTCCCTTGGGCAGAAGTTCCCCCTTTTCAAGTGTTGCTCCCCATTCAGCCTCCTCTTTCATATGTAATAATCCCTCTTTCATGTTCAGGTTCCCCCTTGGACTGCAGCTGCCCAAGGCCCTGGCCTTTGTGGCCTTTCCAGAAATCCGCCACCGACATTAACATGGGTACAAATCTGGTGGGAGGTGTCGAGGAGCAATACAGAATATTTCTATTAAGTTAAGAATGTAAACAAGCTTTCACTATGACTTTCAATCATGATATGTCTGTCAGTACATGGAGAAACTTTCATTAAAGTGGTATAAAACTCAGAATTTCCTCTATGCTCTAAAAGATTATTTTCTGCAAAAAAAAGTACTTTGTGAAAAAAACACTGATGGCAGAACAGCATTTAAAGAGTTAAACAGCACTTTCTTCAGTGGAAAGCTAAGCACTGTTGTTGAACTTGAGGAAGTGATTACAATAGTAGCAGATAAGAAAACAAACAAGATAATTTAAACACTGTCAGTGTCTCAGCTGAATAGAAGCCAGGGAAGTATGCCATATGGGTTATATAGATTATTGGACTGAAGTGGAGTAAATTAAATGTGTACTGACCGGTTGAACCACCAGCCACATTTGTTTTCCTGAGCGCAGCTGCCTTTGATGAACCTGTCGTTGTCCTTGTCCGGGGTGCTGAAGGGCATTCCTCTGAGTGAGGCAGACCATTGGTTGTCAAAGCTGTTCCCCCCAGCCAGGGCATCTCCTGCATTGCCAGAGTAATAACCCAGCCAGAGCTTGTAATTATCCTGCAGAGGGGAGCACAAGATTCACAGGAAACAGTATTTTGTACCCTTAGCTTTAATGTTTGTTCTTTTATCATCGATTCAACATACAATCAAAAACCCATAGCACTCAAAAATAGTTTGTTTTTTGTCTGGCTGAAACTAAAAACCCAATGGCAAAATTATAACAGAATCTCAACCCGGAAAGATGAAAAGTGTATAAATTAAGCTAACTCTCCTTAGACAGTTAATTTTTTTATCTGTGAACCTCCCCTTAAAAAATACATTATTCATCCAATTTCAAAATGTATGCGTTTTTCACCTTCAAAAACACCCAGCCTCATTTGACATTGATTATTCTTACATTCCATACATTGGAGTTAATTCATAAAACTTCTTATAAATGACTTATTTTTCAACTAATTAATACAAATAACCTTTCAATACATTTGCAAGCAAAATAATCACTCAGAGTAACTTGTTCTTGATTAAGTTAATTTCAATATTACTTTCTTAATCTAACTATATTGTTGTTTTTTTTTGCTCTTTGGGAGCTTAAAATAATAACATAGATAAGGTGAAAACAGGTGAAAACAGGTGAAAAAGCTTTGTGAATCAACCCCATTGCCACTTATCTTTAAGGGCATATTCACATTGGGATGTTGCGTTTTTACTGCGACGTTAAAGTCGCAACGTGTCTGCATTTAGAGGTAACACACTGCAAGCAGTGAGTTACCACAACACAACATTTTCAACGCAACGATAACGTTGCACTGTGAACGTCCCATAGGATTATCATTGCAGCGCGGTAAGCTGCATTATAAGACTTTATAACGCAGCTCAGCAACGTGGCACTGTGAATGCGACTTAAAGGACACAATACTAGTTGCCTGGCATCCTGCTGATCTTTCATGCATCAGTAGCGTCTGAATCACATTATGTTTTTTTAAATGATCATTTTCAAATTTAATTACAAAGTTATGGGGTTTTTTTAGGCATCACAAAGGGAGTTTTAGGGTTAGGTGTCAGGAAGGGGGGAGGGTTCCGTGTGAGAGTAGGGTTAGATTAAGCTGTAGTAAAATATCGGTAATATTTTCCAATGTTTTACTATCGTCATTACCAGTGTAAATATTCATCGTTTCCATTTGGCAACCAATTCACAATGGAATTGATCATTTACACTTACAGTATATTGGCTTCACCCCATGCCCATTTTTCCTTGTACCCCTATTTCACGCACGCCATTAAATATAACTGACAGTTCATTCTACAAGTGGTTTTTCAGTGTCATGAGCGTATATGTTATGTTACCCAACCTCATATCAGCAAATGGCAGCAGTAGTTACATTTTTTTTTAAGACCCCCTGTTTCAGGCGCCTTAACCAGCGGTCACATGACTGCTGCTGCTACCTCCACTTCTTGCTTCCAGTGCTTGGACCATAATGCCAGCTGGGTAGGCATGTCCTGGACTATAAAGAGCTGTACCTGGCCTGCCAATGCAATGCAGGCAGGAAGCATTGCTTGCACGTTAAGCCTTGTAGACGCATCCAATTTTGAATGGCCAATGATTAGCCAATTTATTTATTGTATTTATAAAGCGCCAACCTATTACGCAGCGCTGGATTTTATCACAATGAAAGCTTACCAACATAATCTGTTTATAGTATTCGCAGTCTATTGACCCTCACACTACATGGAAGTGATAAAATTGGTCAGTGACCAATAAAAATGTGGATGTGGGGCTTTCAATGCATAATTACATTCGTTACAAAAAGAGTGGTTTTGTCTGACCTCTTCGTTGGTTATTCGGAAGCTGTCGTACATGGCATGCCGTGTTTTCCCCTGCCAGTCCATGAGAGTAATCTGTAGAGTCATCTCTTCTGCACACAAACACAGTTATTTATAGGTTTATTTAGTAAGGTACAGAGAAATTCCACTTTTGTTTAAAAACATTGCTATAAACATAGATTGGTGCTGCACAAGTATCTGCAGTATGATGTTGTACAGAGAGGTCATGTTTGCACACCTAGATTAACCGATAGACTGGCAGTAGACTGAGACACACCCATTTGGCGGTTTATGCTAGGAGCACTCTGACTCACTTTGATCAAGTCACGGGGCACAAATATGGGAGGAAGAATGCGTAGACGGAGCCATCTGTGGACACCGGCAGGTAAAGTATTCATGTACGGGGCACCGGGGAGGGAGGACACATTTTACACTAGGGAGGACAGCGTCTGAGGTTTCCATTGCATTAGTCGCTCATCCTGATTTCTCACACCATTACCGCAGTACACCCGATCGAGGACGTCGGCCCGACATCCTGCAGTATGTCCGATTGATACATGCAAACAATTTTGGCCAGAAATTGGTCGCTTCGTGATTGGACATACTCTTGGTGAGACACCGATTTTCATGCAATTCGATTATAACAATTGAATCGGCCGTCAAGTCGCCTGATGTATGGCCACAGTTTTAGCAAGTTTAGATAGTACTGGCTAGTATTTCTCATGCTGGGTACACACGATGCAATTTCCCGTCCTATAGACGGGTAATCTGACAGGAAGTTACATCATGTGTACATGTCCAAATTGCTCCTGATCGATACGGAGATCGATTTTCTCATGATAATTTCAGAAAATTGATCCTTCTATCGAATGAGAGCAGATCAGATATGACGGAAATAGTTGCCCAATTCCCGTCCATCGGACGAGAAATAGCATCATGTGTACCCAGCCTTACAGTGCATACGGATGAATTGAAGGGATTTCTTTCTTCTCAACAAAAGGACAATTCTCCTTTAATAGCACATTGACGCTGGACTGGGAAATTATGCATGAAAATGAACACATGGGACACATCCCAAACCTTGATTGTATTACCCATTCATTAATTGTATTTAATAGCAGTATCCTATGGCACCCAGCCAGGATTAATCTATCACAATTTATCCTTACAATAAACTACAATCTATTTGGTTGCCCAAGTTGGATTAAGATGAAATTGGCCATAAGCAAGGAAGAGGCTTTGGATCATTCTTATGGTCTTTTTGGTAATCTGATGAGGGAGAGAGGACAGCTCTAGGCAAGGTAGTGGCTTTGGATCACCGTTATGGTAGGAGAGGGGTAAGAGGAAGTGGCAGTTGGACCCCTTTATACCCACTAGGGCCAAGATACCTGCCTAGGTTAGCCTTGTGGATGATCTTGCTCTGTGGTTGTCTATGTATTCAGTGGCGTAGCTAAGGAGCTATGGGCCCCGGTGCAAGTTTTACATAGGGCCCCCCAAGCACTCTATACATATCAACTGATACGGTGTACCAAAACTTGCCAAGGACAGCCAAAGTGTCAGAGGTGCAAGAAGAGGATGGGGAGCAGCTTGTTAATGATTATAAGTATTTAGAGCATCCATAGAAGTGATTATTATGAGCACAGGACCAATAGAGAAATAATACTTTGGTTGAGGAAGGGCCCCATGGGGCTCCTCTGGCCCAAGGGCCCCGAATGCGGTCTCAACCTCTGCAACCCCTATTGCTGCGCCACTGTGTGTATTAATGTATGTTGCACTTTACCCCGATCTCTGCACTGTGCCACTGGAAATGTGTGAAAGAGTCTCTTTCTTAGATTCCTCAATTATTGTAGCATCATACTTACTCGATTGTAGCAAATGATATATGCGATCATTCCCTAGCCAATGCTCATCATTCCTGTGCTTAAACAGGCCGAAGCCTTCTTTATACTCCTGCCAGTTTCTGGAAAAAAGAGGACAGCAGGAGTTAGACATGCAGTGTTATTATGCATTTATATAGCACTGATATTTTCTGTAGTACTTTATTCTGTAGCACTCTAGACACTAGCACTTTACTCTGTAGCACTTTTCTGTAACACTTTTATCTGTAGCACTTTATTCTGTAGAACTTTTCTATAGCACTTTATGCAGTAGCACTTTATTTTGTAGCCCTTTTCTGTAGCACTTTAATCTGTAGCACTGTATTCTGTAGAACTTTTATATACCACTTTATGCAGTAGCACTTTACTCTGTAGCACTTTTCTGTAACACTTTTATCTGTAGCACTTTATTCTGTAGAACTTTTCTATAGCACTTTATGCAGTAGCACTTTATTTTGTAGCCCTTTTCTGTAGCACTTTAATCTGTAGCACTGTATTCTGTAGAACTTTTATATACCACTTTATGCAGTAGCACTTTATTCTGTAGCCCTTTTCTGTAGCACTTTTATCTGTAGCTCTGTATTCTGTAGAACTTTTATATACCACTTTATGCAGTAGCACTTTATTCTGTAGCCCTTTTCTGTAGCACTTTATCCATTGAACAAATTGCATAACTCCCTGATACTCAGTGAGGTTCACAGTCTAATATTCCAACCACAGACCAGGGCCAGTTTCAAGGAAAGCCATTAACCTACCAGTATGTTCTTGGGTTGTAGAAGAAGACCAGAACACTGGAAGAAACCAATGTAAACACAGGGAGAAGCAGCAGGTCAGCTCAGCGCTGCGCCCACCATTTGGGCGTCACCATAGGCCGTAATGAGAACGATAGCAGCGCTCAGTGACTAATTTGGGGGTAGGTGATTGCTGGAGCTTTAAATTAGACAAAAACTACGTAATTCGGCTGCTGGCAATAGCTGGTGCACGAATTACATGTCCCAGTGGGGTTGCGAGTATATAGTAATTTTTTTTAAAGAGGAAGTGTCGTGAAGATCTTAAAATTTAAAACACATACAAATAAGAGGTACATTTCTTCCAAAGTAAAATGAGCCATAAATGACTTTTCTCCTATGTTGCTGTCACTTACAGTAGGTAGTAGAAATCTGACATTACCGACAGGTTTTGGGTTAGTCCATCTCTTCATGGGGGATTCTCAGCATGGCCTTTATTCTTTATAAAGACATTCTCTGAAAAAGATTTATACAAAGATGCTGGCCAGCCTCCCTGCTCACTGCACACATTTTTGGCAGTTGGACGTAGAAACTGCCATTCACTAAGTGCTTTTAAAAATAAAGAAAACCCTGAAAACCCCCCATGAGAAGATGGGCTTGTCCAAAATCTGTCGGTAATGTCAGATTTCTACTACTTTCTGTAAATGACAGCAACATAGGAGAAAAAGTAATTTATGGCTCATTTTACTCTGGAAGAAACGTACGGTACTTCTTATTTGTATAGGTTTACATGTATTTTAAAGGGAACCAGTCAACCAGAGAGGAACGTAAAAAAAAAAAGAAAAGGCTTTTATACATACCTGGGGCTTCTTCCAGCCCCATAAGCCTGGATCGCTCCCACACCGCCATCCTCCGCTTCCTGGATCGGCGGTACCGGGTCCCGTCACTTCCGGTGGACGCGGCCAATTGTCCACATCACAGGGGCTCCCTCCATACCCATACGCATGCGGCTGCGCAGTAAGCAGCCTCACGCGTACGTATATGGAGGGAGCCCCATGTAATGCGGACAATTGGCCACGTCTGCCGGCCGACTCGCGGCCATGACGGGACCCGGTACCGGCGGATCCAGGCAGCAAAGGACGGTGGCGTGGGAGCGATCCGTGCGTATGGGGCTGGAGGAAGCCCCAGGTATGTATAGAATCTTTTTCCTGGGGCCTCTGGTTCCCTTTAAATTTTAAGATTTTCGTGACAGAGGTCCTTTAAGTATTGTTTAGGCGGGTCTGTGTTAGTGAATAGGGTATTTGGAGGTTACGTTTACCCATTAGGACTAGAAGGTTGATGATAGGCATCAGAAAGGAGGTTAATGATGGGGTATAGGTTAGGGTGAGGTGTTAAGAAGTGTTTAGCATCAAAGGGGATGCTACAGTTAGGAAGGGGATAAAGGCCTAGTGCACACCAGAGCGGTTCGGTCGCGTTTTCAGATCCGCTTGCGGATGTGGAAACACTTGGGTAATGTATTTCAATGGGCTGGTGCACACCAGAGCGGGAGGCGTTTTGCAGAAACTCATACTCCCGGGCTGCTGCAGATTTTGGATTGCGGAGGCATTTCTGCCTCATTGTAAAGTATAGGAAAAACACAAACCGCTCTGAAAAATGCTACATCAAAGCGGTTTACCAGGCGTTTTTGTTACAGAAGTTGTTCAGTAACAGCTTTACTGTAACAATATATGAAATCTACTACACCAAAAACGCTTCACAAAACCGCAAAATGCTAGCTGAAACGCTACAGAAAAATAAGAAAAAGCGTTTCAAAATCTGCTAGCATTTTGCGGATCTGCTAGCGGTTTTTGGTGTGTACCAGGCCTAAGAGATTGATTTGGGGTGGGCTATCATGCCTGGAGAAGTGATAATAATACTGTTAAAAAACCAAAACAGCAAGAGTAGCACCAAGCGATTTCATAGTAAGATCATATAGTCTTTAGTGATAAATGTAAGATGACCACTAATGGTCCAATCTTTTTCATCCAATCTTACCATTTCTATGTAATATCAGTGATTACATAATTATCCATTCATTGTATTCACTGAATTTACCCTTATACTACATAGATTTGGTACAATTGGATGAAAAATATAGGATCATTAGTAGCCACCATGAGGCAATTCCTATTTTTCCCACTTACAGTGGGTTGCAAAAGTATTCGGTCCCCTTGAAGTTTTCCACATTTTGTCATATTACTGCCACAAACATGAATCAATTTTATTGGAATGCCACATGAAAGACCAATACAAAGTGGTGTACACATGAGAAGTGGAACAAAAATCATACGTGATTCCAAACATTTTTTACAAATAAATAACTGCAAAGTGGTGTGTGCATAATTATTCGGCCCCCTTTGATCTGAGTGCAGTCAGTTGCCTATAGACATTGCCTGTTGAGTGCTAATGACTAAATAGAGTGCACCTGTGTGTAATCTAATGTCAGTACAAATGCACCTGCTCTGTGAGGGCCTGATGGGAAGATGGATGGAGCCAAATACAGGGCAAACTTGGAAGAAAACCTCTTGTAGACTGCAAAAGACTTGAGACTGGGGCGGAGGTTCACCTTCCAGCAGGACAATGACCCTAAACATAAAGCCAGGGCAACAATGGAATGCTTTAAAACAAAACATATCTATGTGTTAGAATGGCCCAGTCAAAGTCCAGATCTAAATCCAATCGAGAATCTGTGGCAAGATCTGAAAACTGCTGTTCACAAACGCTGTCCATCTAATCTGACTGAGCTGGAGCTGTTTTGCAAAGAAGAATGGGCAAGTATTTCAGTCTCTAGATGTGCAAAGCTGGTAGAGACATACCCTAAAAGACTGGCAGCTGTAATTGCAGCAAAAGGTGGTTCTACAAAGTATTAACTCAGGGGGCCGAATAATTTACGCACACCCCACTTTGCAGTTATTTATTTGTAAAAAATGTTTGGAATGATGTATGATTTTCGATCCACTTCTCACATGTACACCACTTTGTATTGGTCTTTCACGTGGAATTCCAATAAAATTGATGCATGTTTGTGGCAGTAATGTGACAAAATGTGGAAAACTTCAAGGGGACCGAATACTTTTGCAACCCACTTATATTTATTGTGGTCCTAGGGCAGTGGGGCACAATACTAAAATATGAACTCTCCTGGTGTAACACACATCTACGAAAAATATCACGAACCCGTCTCAGCTCTATTTCAAGTTCATATATTTTTTATACCTGTCAAAACTGACTTTGCCGTTGCTGCGACGCTGAATGACTGTCCATCCCCCTCCATCGGACATGTCACAGAACACAGTGAATGGTTCAGTGAGCGGTTTAGGCTGTATGCGATAATAGCCACTCTCCTTTCTTCCCCTCTCAAACACGGCCGAGCAATCTGTGAGATATATACAAAAAAGGTTTTTGTCATTTGTAGCCTGTAATCACACCATTCCTTTCCTGTGCTACAGACAGGAGGAAAGCACTCCACAGGCCGAAACTTGTATTTCAAAAGTGTATTGTAGGATGACTGCACACGTCATGTTCTGGCCCGGGCTCTGCCCTTCATCAAGTATACCATCTCCTCTGATGGAGCAAAGTGGTAGGTACATGCAGATAGGCACATGGTATAACAAATTAGAAGTCTTTAGGCCTAGGTTACACTATAAAAAGCAATCGCTTAGCCTAAGTGCTTAGCAATTGCGCAAAACGATTTTCAGAGCGATTTTTAAAGGAATGTGCATTTTTGCACATTACTTTAAGAAAAATCACTCTAAAAACGATACAAGGAGCTCATTTTTTATTTGATTAAAATCGAAACGCTGCAATGAGAACACCCTCATAGGGTGATAGTCTGCTGTAGCCCTTTGCCGATCGCTGGTGATCGGCATACTGAGTGCAATCGCTCACAGTGTGAACCAGCCCTTATTGAAGGAAATGTACAGAGATAAATCATACCCAACTATCAAGTAATGTAGCTTATATAGAACAGAAAGGAACACAGATTGAATCCAGGAAATTACAATACCATAGAGATCATCACCTCACATTACAGACACTGATATCTTGTGGTTGCTTTACTATAATGCAGTTTAGGTAACAGTGTTGTTAAATCCAACACCCTCTTAGGCCTCGTTCACATTGCGTTCCGCTCGCGTGGCCATTCGCGTTGGCCGTTTTTGGAGGAGTTTTTTTTCCTCCTCCCGGCGCTCGGGTGGGCGATTCATTTTTGTGCTAAGCGCATCTCTACGCGCTTTTCCTGAGCTGGTTTTTAATACACTCGCTGACGCAAGTCAGGAAGTGAACTCTTTGACCTGGAAAAGAATAAATACAATGTATTTATTCTTAAAAATGCGAATGCAATCGCTACACAAAGATTTTGTGAGCATTTTGTGTTTATCCTATACTTTCCATTGAGGCGGAATCGCCCCAAAACTGCCCCACGCACCGCTTTGCCGACCTCACAGCGCACGTCGCGCGCTAATATGAATCTACTCATAGACATTCATTGCACAAGCGCTCTGTGTGTAAAAAACAAAAACAAAAAAAAAAAACGCCTACAGTGTAAACGAGCCCTTACAACACTCCCATTTAAACAAAAGTGCAATTAGCATACAGTGATACAATTTGCATTAACTCACAATTTTCATAAATTTGCATTAAGTAGCAGTTTGCATAAACTTGCATTTTCATGTACTGAAAACTTAAAACACTCCATACAAGAATCTTTTAGAGGCCTGGCTGAAAAGTGTACTTTGTGCTTCTGACACAGGAGACCAGGGTTCGAATCTTTTTCTGTTCAGTAAGCTTGCACCTAATTCAGTAGGAGACCTTGGACAAGACTCCCTAATACTGCTACTGCCTATAGAGCGTGCCCTAGTGGCTGCAGCACTGGCACTTTGAGTCCACCAGGAGAAAAGCGTGATATGAATGTTCTGTGTCTTGTCTTGACCCACCTTCATCATACACAATGAGGTTCCCGCTAGTAGGCGGCAGCAGGACATCTACAGCTTTGATTTTGCTTAGGTTGCTTCTGTACACCTTGCTCTTGATGGAGTGATAGGTGTTACCTCGGAGGTCCTTCAGCTGCAGCTCTCCCAGCTCTAACATGTTCTCCAGGATCTGGATTCTGTGCCGCAGCTTAGCATTGTCCTTCTGGCAGATTTCAAGGTCCTTTTACACCCAACACAAAAAAAACAAAACAAAACTAAACAAATTATAACATTAAAACATTCCACAAGGTATTTTCTTGTAGCAGGACTTTTGAGTGATTTGTATACTGTTCATTATTTAGCGTCCAAACCAGCAGAGCCACCAAAACCATCATCTGGGTACACCGAGGCCCAGAAGGATGCTACAGGCTGTTGTGGTGGCATGGGAGAGTACGTCCTTTTCAGTCAGTTTGGGGCAGAAGAAATGTGCTGTGAGTAATGGATACTGCTGACAAAACAAGATTGCCAGAGAACACCAGGCAGGGCTGGATTTCTGGAAGGGCCACAAAGACCCGGGCCTTGGGCGGTTGCAGCTCCAAGGGGGGACACACCTGGACCTAAAGTAGGGGTTGCTACATATGAAAGAGAAGACTGCCAATGGAAAGCAACACATGAAAAGGGAAGCTGATGCTCATAGGGAGCTGTTCATGAAAAAAAGGGTTGCTGTACATGGATGATACATGTCACGGAACAGCCGTGAGAAACGAGAACGCAATCGCAATCGGTTTATTAATGCCTATTGCCATTGATGTGCTAGACCTAGATTGGTTGTGTAGTCGTGAAAGCGATCAGTAAATGACATTTTTGTATTCTTTTTAAACCATCTGTATGAGAGCCTGTCTGCTGCCAGCCAGAGGACACATGGCTAGCAGCCATCTTGTTTGGACTTTGCTCTGATCTTCAACAAAAGAATTTTGCTGAAACTGAAACTGAACTTTACAAGTTTTCCCACAAAAGGACATCTTCCATGAACCTAAGTATTTTATCCTTTTCTTTTCATACTGCGTTATCTAATGTCTGAATAATTGTTGATTTTAATAATTTTCTGTATATATTAATTATTTATATTGCACGTAAATAAAGACTTTATCAAAGTCGTTTACTGTTCCGCTACACCTGCTATACAGCCATACACAGAAACTGAACTCAGGCCTCTGAGGAGTCGCTACTATTATTGATATCTAGACAGAATACAGCGTGTTTTAACCGTTTTATTTGCCGGATCAGTCAGTCAGTCGGTAGGGACCACTGGCCCATACCAGTGGTGGTGGCAGATATACCCTGAAATAGTGTGTAAAGTGTATTTCCGTAACCCACAGGCTCCTTTCTGGTTTGTCTGCGGCCAACTCCCAACGGTTTCTGCGCATTGACTGCAACCAGTGGTGCTCAGCAGAGCTCGAATATTCGAGTACCTCGAATATTCGAGCTCTTTTTCAGCTATTCGAGCTCGAATACCGAGCTTGAATAGCTGCAGCTATTTGAATGGGCTATTCGAGTGAACTCGAATAGCCCATTCACTATTCGAGCTATTCGAGCAAACAGCGCTATTCGAGCTTGAATACAGAGCTCGAATAGCGTCATAGCCCAGATTGATGTCCTTAGAGCCAATCAGAGGGCTCCCAGGCCCTCTGACGGCAGCCAATCACAGAGGGGGACCCTGGCCAGCCCCTACCCTATAAATAGCGGCCGCCATGTTAGGTTTTATCGTCCTTGCCTGACTTTGTACAGAGAGAGATCTGCTCCTTTGTGCTTTGGCTTAGCAAGAGCTTTATTGTGGTCAACTACCTAGCGTTTTTGCTCACATACACCTCCTATATACACCTATATTGTTGTTAGTTAGATAGACATTGTATTTTAGTTAGTAGCTTGTGTGTTACATAGAGACAGACACAGCTGCTGCAGGCAAGCTCACAGCTTTAGGCCTCAGGGCCTTGCCTGTGTGGGCAGCTGTCCTCCTGTCCTCTGTTAGTTTATTATACCAGTGTTTCTGCTGTCCTTTACTACTGAGTGATTGTATTTTGTAGTAACTGTACTAGGACACTCACTGTCACTGTCACTGTTTGTTCATAGCTCCTGCGTGTGTGCGTGCACAGTACACACACTCTATTTCCTTCTGATTACTATTGATTATTGTAATTTCTAGTTGTACTTACTAACTACTTACTACTAGGGACACTCAGTCACTGTTCATAGGCTAGCTCCTGCGCTGCGTGTGTGTGTGTGCGTGCACTGTCAGTACACACACTCTATTTCCTTCTGATTACTACTGATTGTTGTAATTTCTAGTTGTACACTTACTTACTACTTACTACTAGGGACACTCAGTCACTGTACATAGGCTAGCTCCTGCGTG
Organism: Hyperolius riggenbachi; assembly: GCF_040937935.1. Lineage (NCBI taxonomy): Eukaryota > Metazoa > Chordata > Amphibia > Anura > Hyperoliidae > Hyperolius > Hyperolius riggenbachi. Next base: position 100,638,215 of record NC_090647.1, on the reverse strand, counting down.
TGTGTGTGCGTGCACTCAGTACACACACACACACTCTATTTCCTTCTACTTAATCTGATTACTACTGATTACTGTATTTTCTAGTTAGTGTACTAGGGGACACACTCACTGTTCACTGTTCACACTTATACTGATTACTGAATTATTGTATTTTGTATTAGTACTGTACTAGTAATCACTTAGCGATCTAATCACTTAGTGATTAGTGTCACCTCACCCACCAACCCACTCCATTAAAGTATCCCACTTTTTCACCCGCCCTTTTAAAAAACTTTTTTGTTTACGCCCAAAACATCAAAGATGTCTGGAAGTGGCAGCCAGCGCGGTTTGGGCAAGGGGAAGGGCAGCAAGGGAATCAAGAGGAGAGGGAGCAGCATTGTGGCAAGCCGCGGCCGCGCCACCATGCACAGTTCCGCAGCAGCAGCAGCTGCGTCAGTGGCTAACATTCCTCCTATAGCCACTGGCCGTGGACGCCTTGGGCGCCGCTCAGCAAGAGCAACTCACGCTGCAGAGACACAGCAGCAGCAGCAGCAGCGTGTAGTACCTGCTCCTATTTTCCTCCAGCCGGGTCGGAAACGTCCCATTGAGGAAAAGGATGCAGACACTGTGGTGCAACTGATGACGGAGGATGAGCAGCCCGCCATCAGCTCTGCATCCGAGGCCTCCACCCTCACCACCACCACCACCCCTGTTCGCAGCAGCCGCCCAGCAGGGCCTGGGGAGGAGGCCAGTTCACCGTCAGTCACCGACCTGTCACTCAGCACTCTTTTGACCCCAGGCATCATGAGTCAATTGTCTGCTGTTGTTGGCGATCTTGAGGAGGAGATGCTGATGGGCACTTTGGGGGAGGAGGGATTGGACAGCAAGACTGTGGCGACAGTCAAGCAGCCCATCCATGCATCAGGAGAGGAGTTTGGGGGGTCATCATCCCAGCAGGACATGTTTCAGGAGGGGGATGATGATGATGACACAGTGACAGACAAAGACTGGGTGCCACCAGCTCCAGGGGATGTCGTCATCAGCAGCTCTGAGGAGGAGGAGGAGGATGCGCTTGTGGGCCTTGCAAGGAGGCGCATCATTGCAAGCATTGGCAGCAGTAGGCAGGTCCCACAGCCTGCTGGTGTCTCAGGCTCAGCAGCAGCAGCAGCAGCATCTGCCAGTACCACCACCAGCCGCACCCAAGCCCCCGCCCCAACCACCACAGGGAGACAGGCAGCAGCGGCTCCAGGCCGTAGGGGGTTGTTTTTGTCACCAATCTGGCGATTTTTCACCATGCCCACAGTGTACAGCAAGTACGCCACTTGCAACCACTGTCAGCGGAAGTTGAGCAGAGGTGCAGACCCCTTAAAGTTCAGCACCAGCTCGCTCATCAACCACCTTGCTGCAAAACATTTCCACCAGCATGAGGAGTTCCAGAGGCTGAAGGCATCTGGTGCTGGCAGTGGCACCACACCCATCACTGCACAGCCTTCAGCAGCAGCAGCAACTGCAGCCACCCGCCCTCCTGCTCCTCCAGCAGCACCAGCAGGAGTGCGGAAACGCACTGCTCCTCCCCCCTCTGCAACTCCTGCCGCCGACACTGAGGCCTGTTCTGGCAGCCAGTCCTCAGTGGCCTCCTCTGCTGTGTCCGCTGATTCCCATGCCAGCAAAAGGCCACGCCAGAGCCTTTTGAGCGAGTCCTTCCAGGGGGTGGTTAGGGCTCTGCCTCCCAGCAGCCGTCGCGTGCGGCAGCTGAAAGGCTTGCTGGCACGGGCCATGTGCTCCCAACTCCTGCCATACACGCTCGTGCAGGAGGGGAGCGACATGCGTGCGCTGCTTGCTTGTGCAGCCCCAGACTGGCAGCTCCCCAGCAGACACTTTTTCGCCCGCAAGGCCATTCCTGCACTGCACCGCTTTGTGATGGCCAATGTGGAGCGAGGGCTGGAGCACGCGGTTGGTGAAAGGGTCCACGTCACCATGGACTCCTGGAGCAGCCGCTTCGGGACAGGCCGCTACCTGTCCTTCACTGTCCACTGGGTCAGCTTGGTGGAAGGGGGTGAGGATGGGAGAGCAGCAGCGGGCACAGCAGCAGCAGCAACACAGTGGGTGGTGCCACCCCGCAGGGTCAGGGGAACTGCAGCAGGTTTCTCTGATCCTCTGCCATCCTCCGGCACACCTGGCCAAACCCCCCGCCTCAGCAGCAGCGTGAAGGCCCGCCACTGCCAAGCGCTGCTGCACTTGGTCAGCCTTGGGAAGACCACCCATGTGTTGGCCAAACTCCAGGAGCAGGAGAGGATTTGGCTGACCCCCAGAGTCGGAGAGGTGGTGGCCGACAATGGGGCCAATCTGGTTGCCGCAATTGGCAGGGGAAACCTGACCCACATCCCCTGTCTCGCCCACGTGCTGAACCTGGTGGTGCAAAAGTTCTTGCGCACCTACCAGGGCATGGGCGAACTGCTGGAAACGGCAAGGAACGTTGTGCGTCACTTCCGGCACTCGGCTGCAGCCTGTGCGAGCCTGGAAGACGTGCAAAAGGAGCTGGAGCTGCCACGCCATCGGCTGATCCTTGACGTTCCAACTCGCTGGAACTCCACCCTGGCGATGTTGGAGCGTCTGGTTGAACAGAAGCACGCTATTAACCAGTACCTTGCCCTGGCCACTGTTTCCACCGCTCAGAGAAGGGACAAGACAAGCAACATCCCATCCATCGTCCCCGATGACGACTGGAGGCACATGCAGCAGGTGTGCTTAGTGCTGGCTCCCTTTCTGCAGGCCACTAACATGGTGAGCAGGGACCATGCTATGGTCTGCGAGTGGGTGCCCCTGGTTTGTCTGCTGAACAGGGCCCTCGATGCTTTGCTGGAACAGGGAGCGGCAGCCTTGGACCAGCAGGAGCGGCAAGCAGCTGCACAGTCCACCTCTGAGGGGGAGGAGGAGGAGGACTTGGTGGAGGTCCCTGACCTCGCTGCTGATGAGGGGGATCAGCACAGCGCAGCTGAGTTGGTGCGGGGGTGGAGAGAGGATGAGGCTGAGGAGGCAGAGGAGGAGGATGAGGACAGCGCTGCCGTCGATGTGCCAGCACACGTGGCCCGCCTCTTCCCAATGGCAGCGCACATGCTGACGTGCCTGCGCAAGGACCCCAGGGTGATCCAGATGAAGCAGAGGGAGGACATCTGGATCAGCATGATGTTGGACCCACGCCTCAAGGGGAAGTTGAGCCAGTTCCTGCCGCCTGCAGGAGGAGACCCAGCGCAACAAATAAGGAGCTTGCAGCAGGCCCTTGTTGAGCGCTTGGAGGAAGCCTTCCCCCAGCCTTCCACCCCCACTGTCCAGCCAGCACAGAGGCAGCAGCAGGTGCCTGCATCCAGCAGCAAGCGCCCCACAGACCTGCTGTCTCTCAGCAACGAGCTCTACAGGACTGTAGAGGCTCCGGCAACAGTGACTAGAGAGGAGGTGCATGCAGCAGCATCCTCCTCCGGTCACAGCCAGCGCCTGACCCGCATGGTGGCTGACTACATGGGGTCCTACAGCGGGCTTGACAGCGATGCCCCTGTTGATCCCATGGAGTATTGGGTCAAGCGCCTGGAGATCTGGAGCGAGCTGGCGCAGTACGCCCTGGAAGTGCTGTCCTGCCCCCCTTCCAGCGTGCTGTCCGAGCGCTGCTTCAGTGCAGCTGGTGGCGTGGTCACCGAGAAACGCTCACGTCTGTCTCACAAGTCTGTGGACAGACTGACGTTTCTCAAGATGAACCAGGCGTGGGTGGAAGGCGAGTTCCTGGCCCCTGTTGTCGGCGAGAGGGGGACATGAACTGGCTGCCGGAAGAACCATCATTAATGTGCCTTACCACCTCCTGGCTCCTGCTCACTAAGCCAGCCTGGTTCACTTTGACTATTACGTCGCCTGCAGCCACACATTTTACATCTACAGTGGGCTGCTGTGTACTGCCCTTCTGCTGTCTGTCTGTCTGTGTTTCCCACTGCCAGGGTACACAGATTTACCTTCTGCTGCCGCTCTTTCACCAGCTATTACGTCAAACAATAGCTATATCTGTGTAATTTGCTGTAAAAAAAAAAAAAAAAAGTAAACCATTAAAAAAAAAAAAAAAAAAAAAAGGTTTAATTTTTCTGAGGTGCCCGGGTTGAAAACTGTGTTGTCCCAGTTGTGTATTGGACACGATGTGGGCTGCACGACCGCTGTCTGGGACCTCCTGTTGTGTTTATTTACAGCCCTGGTATCAACGCTAGGTACCAGGGCTATTATGTCACGCTGCCTACCTACCTGCTGCCACACTCACACTACTCCTCCTCCATTCCTCCTGCTGCTGCTGCTGCCTGTCTGTGTTTCCCACTGCCAAGGGTACACAGATTTTACCTTCTGCTGCCACTCTGCCACCAGCTATTACGTCAAACAATAGCTATATCTGTGTAATTTGCTGTAAAAAAAAAAAGTAAACCATTAAAAAAAAAAAAGGTTTAATTTTTCTGAGGTGCCCGGGTTGAAAACTGTGTTGTCCCAGTTGTGTAATGGACACGATGTGGGCTGCACGACCGCTGTCTGGGACCTCCCGTTGTGTTTATTTACAGCCCTGGTATCAACGCTAGGCACCAGGGCTATTATGTCACGCTGCCTACCTACCTGCTGCCACACTCACACTACTCCTCCATTCCTCCTGCTGCTGCTGCTGCCTGTCTGTGTTTCCCACTGCCAAGGGTACACAGATTTTACCTTCTGCTGCCACTCTGCCACCAGCTATTACGTCCAACAATAGCTACTCTCATTACTCCTCCATTCCTCCTGCTGCTGCTGCTGTCTGTCTGTGTTTCCCACTGCCAGGGTACACAGAATTACCTTCTGCTGCCATTCTGCTACCAGCTATTACGTCAAACAATAGCTATATCTGTGTAATTTGCTGTGAAAACAAAACAAAAAAACCATTAAAAAAAAAAAAAGGTTTAATATTTCTGACGTGCCCGGGTTGAAAACTGTGTTGTCCCAGTTGTGTATTGGACACGATGTGGGCTGCACGACCGCTGTCTGGGACCTCCTGTTGTGTTTATTTACAGCCCTGGTATCACCGCTAGGTACCAGGGCTATTATGTCACGCTGCCTGCCTCATTGACTGCCTGCTGCCACACACTCATCCTCCTCCTCCTGCTGCTGAATTTACCTCCTGCTGTCTGTGCGTTTCCACTGCCAGGGAGCACATACAATGGCAAAAATAGCTGCATTTCTTTAAAAAAACAAAAAATATATATATATACTTTTTATTAATACTTTGTGATATTATTTTTAGAGGTGTCTGGGTTGAAAACTGTGTTGTCCCAGTTGTGTATTGGACATGATGTGGGCTTCACGACCGCTGTCTGGAACCTCATGCTGTGTATTTATGGCCTGGTACCACCGCTAGGTACCACAGCCTATTATGTCTTGCTGCCTGCCTCATTGACTGCCTGCTGCCACACACTCATCCTCCTCCCCCTGCTGCTGAATTTACCTCCTGCTGTCTGTGTGTTTCCACTGCCAGGGAGCACATACAATGGCGCTTCCACCATGCGCCACCAGCTATTTGTTACGCTCAAAAATAGCTGCATTTCTTTAAAAAAACTAAAAATATATATATACTTTTTATTAATACTTTGTGATATTATTTTTAGAGGTGTCCGGGTTGAAAACTGTGTTGTCCCAGTTGTGTATTGGACATGATGTGGGCTTCACGACCGCTGTCTGGAACCTCATGCTGTGTATTTACGGCCTGGTACCACCGCTAGGTACCACAGCCTATTATGTCTCGCTGCCTGCCTCATTGACTGCCTGCTGCCACACAATCATCCTCCTCCTCCTGCTGCTGCTGCTGAATTTACCTCCTGCTGTCTGTGTGTCTCCACTGCCAGGGAGCACATACAATGGCACTTCCAAAATGCGTGCGCCACCAGCTATTTATTACACTGAAAAATAGCTGCATTTCTTTAAAAAAAATATATAAAAGAGAAATAAGAGAAGAAGAAGAAGAAGAAGAAGAAGAAGGAGAAGAAGAAGGAGAAGGAGAAGGAGAAGAAGAAGGAGAAGAAGAAGGAGAAGGAGAAGGAGAAGGAGAAGGAGAAGGAGAAGAAGAAGAAGAAGAAGAACTACTGAACAGAATTTTGGACACAACTTCTCTTCTCTTTCCACTTTTTTTTTTAAAGGAACATCCCCACATAATCACTTGCTGTTGTTACTTGGAAAAAAAGATGTTTCTTGCATCATTCACCCTCAAAACACGTGTTGGAAGCTATTTAAGGCCAATTCGAATAGTCAGCTCGAATAATGAGCTCAAATACCGACTCGAATAGTGAGCTCGAAGTCCGAGGTCGAATCGAATAGTAAAAAATATTCGACTCGAATTCGAATAATTTACTATTCGAATTCGACCAAACTCGAATAATAAAAAGGGGTATCCGAGCATCACTAACTGCGACCACAGTTTGCACGATCTGTGCGCTGGAACCGTTTGGAAGGCATTTTGCGTTCCAGCCATCAGGGCTCCTGTGACAGTGTTTAGCAGTGGTTGGGATCTGTGTTGTGCTGAAAGTATCTAAGATAGCGCTAGCGCTATCAAGAAACGAACTAATTAGTTGGTGTAGCTGGAATGCAATATATTTTTTATATATACAGAGAGACTGTGTAGCCAGTACCCCTGCGCAAAAGTTTTATTTTATTTGGCATGGAAATGTCCGGGAACTACAAGAACATGTGCCTGGCGGACCTACAAAATCTTTGCCAAGCGAGAGGCAAGAAACAACAGGACCTGGTAACGGACTTGTTTCACTGGGATACCTAGCAACTGCGGGAGCTGGATACGTCCGCTGAGGTGGACGCCGCCCCATCTGACTCATGTCGAGGGGAACCAGCCCAGCCTCCCTGCTGAAGGAGCATCACCTGTAAGTGAAAAATTTCAATTCGCTAATATTGAAAAAGACACTGACATTGACTTGTTTTTGCGGTCTTTTGAAAAAGCATGCCGTCAGTATCGTCTGTCCCAAGACCAGTGGGCCAGACATCTGACACCTTTGCTGCGCTACAAAGCGCTTGATGCTTTCGCAGAGTTACCTGCGGAAAAAGATAATGATTATGCTGCTATAAAAGACGCTATCATTACCAAATACCAGCTGACGCCAGAAGCCTATCGCAAAAAGTTCAGGTCCTGGCAGAAAAAGTCTCCTGATTCTTGCCGAGATGTGGTCAGCAGCTTGCTCACCACACTCCGCCAGTGGACTCTAGGCCTCATCACCAAAGGGTCTTATGATGTCCTGGAGGATTTGATAGTCCTAGAACAATTTCTGAACATTTGCCCTGCTGATGTACGACAGTTTGTGCTGGAGCGCAAACCTGCATCAGCAACTGTCCCTGCAAACCTTGCTGAAACTTTTGCGACTACCCGGGTGCCTGACACACGCAGAACTGCACCATCCAGTTGGAGGGGAGGTCAGCCCAATACTCTGGCAGACTCTCCTGCCCCTGTGAGCCGTCCACCACAGAGGCCACCCAGCGCAGCTGCTGCGCCCAGGCCTGCAGCACCTGAGAGGATCACCTGTCACTACTCCCGCCAGCCCAGACACATGAAATTTGACTGTCCGGAGCGGAGACAGACACCACCAGCACCTGGATCATCTGTATCACCTGTACCACCTGTACCTCACCCACCAGCCAGCGAACCACAGCCTGGATCATCAGATTTTGTTCTGTTTGCCCGCGGAAAGGAAATCCGCGACCAAACCGACCAGCAGCAGCCTGTTAGAGTGAACGACAAGGTTGTCACCGGATTTCGAGAAACCGGAGCTGACATCACGTTAGTTCACTCACACCTTGTGCCAGAGGAGAGCATCAGCTCCAGCCAATCCCTTGCCCTTACTGGAGTAGAGGGCACCCTTTTACACATGGCCCAAGCGAGAGTGAAGCTCGACTGGGGGGTAGGGGTCCAAGAAAGGGTTGTTGGGGTTGTGAAGGATCTCCCAGTCCCTGTGTTGCTGGGGACTGATTTGGGCAAGCTTGTGTCCTATTACGAACCTGCCACAACCGCCTTGTCGCTCACAGAAGGAGACGGACTCTCCGCCCACCAACAGGTACTTTATACACTTGGGGAGGCACCAGGGGGAGGTGGGTTGAATGTGCCTAGTTCAAGGGTACCAGGTTCAATAGTGCCTGCCTCAAAGGCACCTGAGTTTGATGCACGAACTGTCTGTCCTGATGATGTAACTGTACCTGAGTTTAATGTACAACCTGTCTGTAATGAAAATGTGTCTACACCTGTCAATGTCATTAATGCATGTGTCAATGATGTGAAGAATATTGATTATTTTAATGACAATGATGTGCCTGTACTAGCACCCAGGGTGCTGCCAGAATTGTGGGCTCAGCACTGAACTCCTCGTTCAGTACTGACCCCAGCAAAGAGACCTTTCAGCCGCTGACTTCATGTGGCATGGGCCAGCTGGATGAAATTGACAGCGCTGTACTCACAGCAGCACTACAAAGTGACCCAAGCCTGGAGGCACTCATGCAGCAAGCCTCTGAGTCCCTCGCAGACGGGGCCGCTTTCAAGGTGTACTGGTGGGAGACTGTACAGTGAGTCTGAACAGCCCCCTACAGGTAGATCACATGCGAATACCAAATGGCGTGTGGTCCCGAGTGCGTTCAGGGGACGTGCTGAAATCCGCACATGCTAATCCTCTGACAGGGCACTCAGGTGTCCACAAGACACTTGCCTGTATTCAGAGACAGTTTTATTGGCCCAGGATGAACAGGGATGTAGCAAACTACTGCAAAGCATGTGCCGTCTATCAGGAGCTGGGAAGGTCCAGGGATTCCCGTGGGGTTCAGTTAGGTCCACAGCCACTTAGCAGGGAAACCCTGTGTGGGCTGGCTGTTGACCTACCCAACCTACTGCTCGTTGTCAGCAGTCCTGGCAGACGCCACGTCCGAACGCAGTGGCGCAAACGCCCTGTCCAGAACGGTCCATGTCGGGTCAAGCCTGAGGGTAGCGGACAGCAACCTGTCCAGGTGAACCGAGCCGCAGGCTCTAATGGGTTTTCCCGCTGTACCGGCAGCTCAAGACCCGTCAGCCAGGTTAGCCGACACCAAAACGCCGATGGGCTGTCCCGGTGTCAGGGGGAACTAGACCCAACAGCGCCAATGGCTGCTACGGAGGGTGTCTTGGTGACACCCCCTACACAGCATCAGGAGGGGGAGGTGTCACGGAACAGCCGTGAGAAACGAAAAAGCAATCGCAATCGGTTTATTAATGCCAATTGCCATTGACGTGCTAGACCTAGATTGGTTGTGTAGTCGTGAAAGCGATCAGAAAATGAAATTTTTGTATTCTTTTAAAACCAGAGACCTGTCCCCCTGTGAGCAAAGCATTCCCCTCACCCCTCAGAAATGTCACACGTGGCCAGATTTCCTGCAGGGACCAGCTCATTCCCCCCACAGCCAAATGGTTTCATGAAAAGAGCCAGGAAACTGGCTTCCCAGGGGGGCCATGAGAGAGCAGCCGGGGCGGCACCGACAAGAACAGATATGAATGCATGTGATGTATGGTTTCTTACCTATTATATGGAGACCGTATATCGCACAGCTATAAAATTCATATAGTCTTATTCGTTAAAGTCTGCCCAACGCGCTGATATAACATTCATGGCAATATCTCGTCCAGTTATTGCGGTATGAATCTTCTCAGGAACCTGACCCGCTGCCTTAGCCATGTCTGATGTCATATTAATCGGTACTTTCTGACAATCAGGAATCTGCTATCCACCTAAATATGACATGTACCGTTTATGAGTTACGGCATTTTAGAAGTTTAAGCCTAAATCTCTCCCCAAGGACTTGAACTGTGGTTGGTTGGTAACTCAGAGGGGGCCGGCATTGCCACACCCCCAAACCAGCTTCATCAAAAGCACATGGCCGGCAGGCGGACCTCAGTCCTCCAAATTCCATCTGTATGAGAGCCTGTCTGCTGCCAGCCAGAGGACACATGGCTAGCGGCCATCTTGTTTGGACTTTGCTCTGATCTTCAACAAAAGAATTTTGCTGAAACTGAAACTGAACTTTACAAGTTTTCCCACAAAAGGACATCTTCCATGAACCTAAGTATTTTATCCTTTTCTTTTCATACTGCGTTATCTAATGTCTCAATAATTGTTGATTTTAATAATTTTCTGTATATATTAATTATTTATATTGCACGTAAATAAAGACTTTATCAAAGTCGTTTACTGTTCCGCTACACCTGCTATACAGCCATACACAGAAACTGAACTCAGGCCTCTGAGGAGTCGCTACTATTATTGATATCTAGACAGAATACAGCGTGTTTTAACCGTTTTATTTGCAGGATCAGTCAGTCAGTCAGTCGGTAGGGACCACTGGCCCATACCAGTGGTGGTGGCAGATATACCCTGAAATAGTGTGTAAGTTCTAATTACCGTAACCTCACAGGTTCCATTCTGGTTTGTCTGCGGCCAACTCCCAATGGTTTCTGCGCATTGACTGCGACCGCAGTTTGCACGATCTGTGCACTGGAACCGTTTGGAAGGCATTTCGCGTTCCAGCCACCAGGGCTCCTGTGACAACACACATGAAAGAGGGGGCTGCACATGGAATGGGAGGGGCACTGCTGCGCATGGAAGAGCCTTAACATACTTGGCCTAGGGGTGGAAAAAGTATAAATCCAACTTTGCCACCAGGGAACTATGACTTTCATATCTCCACTCTTCTCCGACTAGATTTTGCATGCATTCCATTAAAGCAAAGTTGGCCCATAAAGGAATGTGTAGTAATTAGAAGCTCCATTTTACACTGAAGGTTCGAGCCCACCAGGGGTCACGTGGTGGCAGAATAATGCAGGAAGGGGTATTTGCTGGCACATATAAATCATCCAGTTGAATGATTCAAACACGTAAATAGTAAATATAAATGTATGCACAGATTTCTTTCATCACCTGGTTCATATTTGACCAGAGTTAGAGCTCGTTCACATATAGGGCGTTTTCTGCCTTTTTTCAAGAAACGCTTGTGCAATGATTCTCTATGAGAAGGTTTATATCAGTGCATTTCATCTGCTTTTTGGGTGCCTGTACCATTTTTGGGTCGATTTTGCTCCAAAGGAAAAGCGCTTTATGCAGCAATTGCGCTTCGCGTTTTTAAGAATAAATACATTGTATTTATTCTTTTCCAGGTCAAATACTGTATATACCTGCATATAAGCCGACCCGTGTATAAGCCGAGGTACCCACCTTTCCCTCAGAAATAAGGAAAAAGTCATTGACTCACGTATAAGCCCCTCAATATATCCCCTCCACAGTAGCCAGATGTTCCCGCAGTACAAGTCAGCCCCCCTCCACATAGCCAGATGTGCCCCAGTATCTGTGTCTCAAGAACCACTAGATGACAACTGTGTCTCCACTAGATGACGTCATAGATATGACACACAGCGATTGCCACACAGGAAGAGATCATTGCACTGCTGACCCGTTGCTTGCATGCTCCGCTCCACAAGCCAGGGGAGACAGATAGTCTTGAGCAAAGCACTCTGCACACCATGATGCTGGGGAAGGGGTGCAGGAACACAGCAGGGCGCAAGCTGGTAAGAGCAGGATCACTAGTGCACAATCCTTACGCTCCTCTGCCATTAACAAAATCTGCTCCACCATCTGTTTTTCTCCACTGACTCTCATATAAGCCTAGGGGGTAATTTTTCAGCACAATTTTTATGCTGAAAAATTAGGCTTATACGCAAGTATATACAGTAGTTCACTTTCTGACTGACGTCAGGAAGTGACAAAACGGAATTGCTCTGCAAAAGCACTTACAAAAGCACTTTGCTCAAAACCGTAGCGTGCAGTGGAGCGCTGGGAGGGGGGAAAAAACACTCAAAAAATTTAAAATCGCTGCCGGCAGCAATTTCGATTTTAGATGTGAACAGAGCCTAACCCAAACTATGGTACAACTCATACAAGCACAAATCCGATAGTTTGGCAAATTACTAGTCTACTATGAGCCAGGTCACATCAGAAAGCTTTTGTTCCCCCAATGCAGATGTTTTTGAGGGCTAGTTCACAGTGGTCAGTTGTGTTGCAGAATAATTCTGCATGTCAACTCACTGCCCGTACAATCCTATGAGTCTGTTCACATCTCTGCGTTGTAACTGATTGCGTTATTCTAACTCGCTGTATGCAGGCTTTGTATTAAAGAGACACTGAAGCGGAAAAAAATATGATATAATTAATTGTTTGTGTAGTATGGACAGGGACGTTTCTAGGGTCCTTGGAGATCGGGGGCACCTGTGGGCACTAGGTGGAGAGGGCAAAAAATGGGCATGGCCATGAGGTGAGTGGGCGTGGCCATGGGTGGGGCCAAATGTACATGAACTTAGCAGCGGTGTAAGCTACAGATAACGGGCTTGCCCAACAAAATTTTGGATGGAGCCCCCTGTCCTTTATTTAGATAATTTACAATCAGTATAGGCATAGATCAAAGATGTATACGCTCATACAATTTTGATTGGTCAATCACTGACCACCAATTTTACCACCTCCGTGCAGTAAGTGGGCCAACAGACAATGAATTTGATGAACAGAGCTAAAGTTGGCTAATCAAAATTGTATGTGTGTACCAGGCTTTACAGCTAATACTGTACATACTGAAAGTAGCAGGGATCAGCATACAATACAGCTGGTTTACAATCAGTAAAGGTACAGAGTAACACCTTACACTGTACACACTGGAGGTAGATCAGCACACAGTGCAGGCACTAGAGAACAGCGTATACTGTACATAATGTAGGCAGCAGAATTCAGCTCACTGCAGCTAGCGTGCCGAAAAATATGAGGATCACGTTGTGTGGCGCGCTTATCGCGCTGCACCGAAAAATGGGTGGGCCATGGACCAGAATGTGGGTGTGGTAACGGGTGGAGACAAATTAACATGAACCTAGCAATGGTGGGACATTAGATTAGGACAGTGGTGGCGAACCTTTTGGAGGCCAAGTGCCCAAACTGCAACCCAAAAGTCACTTATCTATCGCAAAGTGGCAACAGCAATTTAAACTAAATACTGTACAAACGTTTTTAACTCATACATGAACATTATGGACAATCCAAGTTGAAAATAAACTGTGAAGATAAACAATTTCATCCATCCTACTCCTGAAAAATGTATTCAATTATTTAGAACCTCCCAGTTTTATTTTCTGTTTTAAAAAGCTAAAAAAGTAGGTTTAATGCTATTGTCTCATATGATAAGGATTCAGCTTTTCCCATAGTCTCGCAGTTAGCAATCATGTGACCCCCAACAAGACAAATTCAGCAATCATGAGGCCCCTATCAAGACAAATTCAGCAATCATGAGGCCCCCAACAAGACAAATTCAGCAATCGTGAGGCCCCCGACATGACAAATTCAGCAATCGTGAGGCCCCCGACATTACAAATTCAGCAATCGTGAGGCCCCCGACATGACAAATTTAGCAATAGTGAGGCTCCCAACATGACAAATTCAGCAATAGTGAGGCCCCCAACAAGACAAATTCAGCAATCATGAGGCCCCCAACAAATTATGAGGCCCCCAACAAGACAAATTCAGCAATCTTGAGGCCCCCAACAAATCATAAGGCTCCCAACAAGACAAATTCAGCAGTCATGAGGCACATAAATAGACAGCATTTCACATAAATAGGCAGAAGCCCCCCTTAATATGGTAGACACCTCTCACCTGGCTTCTGAATTCTCCTCTACTGGCTGCTGTGCCTGGCAATACTGTTTTTAGCTGGATTAGGGATGATGTGTGGGCTGAAAGGCCTGGCAGTGATGCTGTGGCCATTGCTGTGGCTGGGTTGGCTGGCGGTGATACTGTGACCTGGCTGGCGGTAATGCTGGGCTGTTGAAGTAAATGCTGGCCTGACTGGTGGTGATGCTGTGGCTTTTTTGACAATGATTCTGGACTGGTTGGCTGGTGGTGATACTGGGCTGGCTGGGCTGGCTGGCCTGGGTAGTTTAGGTAGTGACAGGTGCCCCCTAGTGAAGGTAGCACCAGGAGTCCCCCAGTTTAGGTAGCGACAGAAGCCCCCCAGTTTAGGTAGTGAAAGGCGCCCCCCAGGTTAGGTAGTGAGTGACAGGCGCCCCCCAGGTTAGGTAGTGAGTGACAGGGACCCCCAGGTTAGATAGTGAGTGACAGGGACCCCCAGGTTAGATAGTGAGTGATGGGACCACCAGGTTAGATAGTGAGTGACAGGGAACACCAGGTTAGATAGTGAGTGACAGGGACCACCAGGTTAGTGAGTGACAGGGACCCCAGTTAGGTGGTGAGTGACAGGGACCCCCAATAGATAGTGAGTGACAGGGACCCCAGTTAGGTAGTGAGTGACAGAGACCCCAGTTAGGTAGTGAGTGACAGGGACCCCTGTTAGATAGTGACAGGGACCCCAGTTAGGTAGTGAATGACAGGGACCCCAGTTAGGTAGTGACAGGGACCCCCGATAGATAGTGAGTGACAGGGACCCCAGTTAGGTAGTGAGTGACAGGGACCCCCGTTAGGTAGTGAGTGACAGGTGCCTCCAGTTAGGTAGTGAGTGACAGGGACCCCCGTTAGATAGTGAGTGACAGGGACCCCAGTTAGATAGTGAGTGACAGGGACCCCAGTTAGATAGTGAGTGACAGGGACCCCTGTTAGATAGTGAGTGACAGGGACCCCAGTTAGGTAGTGAGTGACAGGGACCCCTGTTAGATAGTGAGTGACAGGCGCCTCCAGTTAGGTAGTGAGTGACAGGGACCCTCATTAGGTAGTGAGTGACAGGGACCCCAGTTAGACAGTGAGTGACAGGGACCCCCGTTAGATAGTGAGTAACAGGGACCCCAGTTAGATAGTGAGTGACAGGGACCCCAGTTAGATAGTGAGTGACAGGGACCCCCGTTAGATAGTGAGTGACAGGGACCCTCGTTAGATAGTGAGTGACAGGGACCCCCGTTAGATAGTGAGTGACAGGCGCCCCCCGTTAGGTAGTGAGTGACCGGGACCCCCCTCACCTCACAGCCAGGATACCTCGATAAGCGGGCGACCCGACCAGAATGGGCGCCGGGCGCATCACGCTGCATATGCGGAAGTGATGTCACTTCCGCATATCAGCTGTGTACGCTAGGTCCTAGCGCCCGCTCTATTTGGTCGCCGCTGATCGAGGTCTGACGCTCTGGCCGCGGGGACAGCCGGGGAGGCAGCGGCGGCCAGGAGGGGACAGCGGGCAGTGCCGGGCACCCCTGGGAAAGAGATCCGGGGCACCCCAGGACAGATTGGGGGCACGTGCCCCCAAAAATAGGGCTAGCGACGCCCCTGAGTACAGATAATTACTAGTACGTTAGTAGCAAAGAAAATATTCTCATATTTTTATTTTCGGTTATATTGTTTTTTTTTTATAACATTGCATCATTCTCTAATATTTGCAGTCTACACAATACTCGGCATTCTAAATGATTTTACAGAGCAGTCTGTGAACTTTGGAACCCTTCTCTGCCCAGAAAAAGAAAATACATTGACAGACACTTCAGATAAAAGGCTTTAGAACACAGAGCTCTCTGCGACTTTAAAAGTGGTGGAGCTCAATGGCAATTTGCATAGATAACAACTGGAGTTTCTTAACTCTTCCTGTACTGGAAACAACATTAGCAGGGGCTTAGCAATAGGGGGTGCAGAGGTTGCGACCGCATCGGGGCCCTTGGGCTAGAGGGGCCCCGAGGGGCCCTCCCTTAGCTGCAGTATTAGCTTTTTATTGGTTGTTTTGTTTTTTCCTTTTTTCCTTTTTTCCTTACTTCCATTCCTTTCCCTTTCCCCTTCCCCTTCCCCCTCCCCTTTTGCATTGCCCTCCGGGGGGCGGCTGGCCCAGCTGCTGCCCCCACCCTTAAGGGACGTCAAGAGCATGACACCCCTGATGTTATTGGTGTCTGCTTTTTGAACTATCATTACTTATGTGTCTTATTGGTACAGATATAGGCATTATTTGTCGATCCACATTGTTGATGTTCTTTTTGAATTATATAAATGTAGACTTTAGTAAGTTATGGTGCTATTTATGACTAAATCTTATTCGCAGCGGTGTTCCACCTTAGGCTTGGTTGTGTGGCCGTCCTCTCCCCTTGACCCAGACGCACGGAGATTTGCATTCCCCCCCCCCTTTCCTCCCCCTTCCTCTCCTCCCACTCCCCAGGTCTCTTTGCGTGGTGTCTTGGTGGGAGCGGCCACGCAAGGGCGCCGACAAAGGGGGCGGTGCTGGGGGATGCGTTCTATGCCCTGGCATCTGCCCCCTGCCTTTCATTGTCGGCGCTTACCTAATGCGGAGACCTGGGCTGGACTCTGGGCATGCACCGCCCACGTCATTTCCGCGAATGGTCCGAGCTACGTGGAATGCAGAGACCGCGCCCCTTTGTGGAGCGCGGCAGACACACTTCCACAGACACGCCATTTATGGCGTGGGGTGACACCGCTGTACCCATAGGCAGACTCAGCACGGCTAGGCGCCCTGAAGAGCCGGGTATCCCGATGAAACCGGTCGACTACTCCTCCATCTCCACCGCTCATATACCATCCAGCTCCGTTGGCTTTCTTTAAAGACCCGGACACTGTGTCATTATGGCTCCACAGGGGAAGCTGCTCCATCAGTACAGGCCTGTACCAACGTTGTGGTAGCTATACAACTTCATTTTTTACCCTTGCACTTTGGAACTGTGTTGCGATTGGACATCTATATTGAACGGATTCACTGTTTGCATAAACTTGCTGTTTGCAGTGTGGATGCTGCGAGTGGGCATCATTACAACAGAGACTGAGCAACACATATCAAGGGAATTGTTGCCAACATCCTTGTTTAACTTTTGAGAACACTGTGCAAGTTTGACTGCATATCCCTCTATCTTACAGTGGAGGTTACCATTAGAATATTATATACTTTTACCAAGAGACAACTTGGGCTCAGTTCAAGCATTTCAGGCTACCCAAATGATATAGCCATTTGAATTGTCAATCCAGTCTCCATACATGGTGGTCTTGATATTAGTACTTTATGCCACAGTAGCTGGATAGTGAGCGTTGTGACCTAGTAGACCGTGCTCAAAAAACTGCCGTTTTTCATGGGGTCTTTTTTAGGTGCTTCTAATTGAATAATAATTTTTAAATGTATTGATAAAAGCTTTATAATTTTATAAAATCCATGACTCATTGAGTGCTTTGATCTGCAGACTTCGGTCTGCTTTCCTTCCAAATTCTTAGCTCTTTATTGGTCCCGTGCTCATAATAATCACTTCTACGGATACTTTGAATAGTGGTAATCACTAACAAACTGTTCCCATCCCCTTCTTGCACCTCTGACACTGTAGTTGCCATTGGCAGGTTTTGGTCCGCCGTATCAATTGTTATGTATAGAGTGCTTGGGGGGGCCCAATGTAAAACTTGCATCGAGGCCCATAGCTCCTTAGCTACGCCACTGAACATTAGACTTGTGTCTCTGCTCCTAATGTTTTATTTCTTAGCTTTATTACACATACAAATCATTATATCATAATTATTTGTTTTACTTCAGTGTCTCTTTAAAGTCTATGTCCAGTCTCCATTGCAGTTCACAGTCCTTATAACGCGTGAATTATGCAACTGACCACTGTGAACCTAGCCTAAAGGGATCAGGATCCCATATTTTTCAATGATCTACAGCCCAGGAGAACATTAATAAACAGGCCCCGTTTTTTCCAGTATAATCTAAATAATATAGATAATGGGACACACTATCACAGCGGTTCCCAATGTTGTAGGTTCCATAGAGCACTATAGCCAAGTTACAGATGCTAAGGAGTATGTTGCATTATCCTGTAAAATAATGACCCATTGATGTATGGTTAATGCTTGCCACAGTTCATGCAGGATTGTGCCAGGGATCCCCTGCCCAGATCTCTTGGTTAGAACCACTGATACATAGTTTTAGGCTGAGCAGTCTGACAAATCTCGATACTGACATGCAATAGCTTTTGTGTCCAGTAGATGTCTCTGGTTTACTGCAGTTAGTAAATTACTGAAAGCGTCAGTTATTTTATCCCATATAGTTACATTGTCACCTTATAGAATACAAGTCAACTCACAGTTTCTCTTTATAGTAATGGCTATTAGCCTAGAATAAGTACCGGCGGTAGCTAATGAGAGTGGACAGGAAAATGGTAAAACAAACTGGGATGGTCCATAACCCAGGAGGGGAAAAGAAAGATGCTAGGAATTGAAATACCAAACCTTTCAAGGCTGACCTTAAAGGGAACCTAAAGCAAGGCTTCCGTATTTATTTCCGTTTAAGTAATACCAGTTGCCTGGCTGTCCTGCTGATCTATTTGGTTGCAATAGTGTCTGAAACACACACCTGAAACAAGCATGAAGCTAATCCAGTCAGACTTCAGTCAGGGCACCTTGTTCATGGGCTGTGGCTAAAAGTGGCTGAAAGTATTAGAGGCAGAGGATCAGCAGGACAGCAAAGTAATATGCATTGTTTAAAAGGAAATATCCCTCTCGCTTTAGGTTTCCTTTAAAGAAAGGGGCAAATGGACACACAAACCCCTTCCCTTCAAATTGTGGGTATCTGTCTCTGGTATCTTTTTCCTTTCTCCTGTTTGTATACCTTCCTAATACACTATTTTTTTTCCTACACTGGACTAAGGACTCCTTACTGCTGAATAGGTACTAGTTCTAGCCAGGACTCATTTATGGGAAGGTGGGGTTGAGGAGAGGTTAGGGCTTTGCTAGTTTTACCAGTACAGAGAAAGTATAGTATGAGGACAGGGTTAACAATAGCATGAATAGATTGAAGGGCGTAGGTTAGAGTCAGGCATAAAGGTAAAGAGGAAGCTGCTTTACTTATATGATCATCAAGGGCCACTTGCTCTGTCCTAGGCCAGTTTTTAAAAAATGTTTTTCAGCTTCCACACAGACAAATCTGGGACTAGTGAATGCTGTTATCTGTTCCCTGAACTCAGAAGTGGTTCTCAGGCACAACTCTATTTGGCCATCAGTATAAGCTACACTGGAGTTTAACTGCAGATAAACTGTTCATTAACCACTTAACGACCGCCCCCAGCCGATGGGCGGCGGCAAAGACCGGTCCCAAACGACCGCAATACGCCCATCGGCGGGGGCGGCTGCGGGAGTGGCTATGCGGCGATCGCGTCATTCGTGACGCGATCAGCCGCCGGGGACTGGCTCCGCCCCCCGTTCGCCGTAACCCGCCGGCCGTTCGGAAGCGCCGGCGGGTTACTGGCATCCGGATCGCCGCTGCAACAGTGTATAATAGGCTTTGTAATGTATACAAAGCCTATTATACTGGCTGCCTCCTGCCCTGGTGGTCCCAGTGTCCGAGGGACCACCAGGGCAGGCTGCAGCCACCCTAGTCTGCACCCAAGCACACTGATTTCCCCCCCCCTGCCCCCTGATCGCCCACAGCACCCCTCAGACCCCCCCCTGCCCACCCCCCAGACCACTGTTTGCACCCAGTCACCCCCCTAATCACCCATCAATCACTCCCTGTCACTATCTGTCAACGCTATTTTTTTTTTAAGTCCCTAATCTGCCCCCTACTCCCTCCTGATCACCCCCCCACCCCTCAGATTCTCCCCAGACCCCCCCCCCAGACCCCCCCCCCCCCGTGTACTGTATGCATCTATCCCCCCTGATCACCTGTCAATCACCTGTCAATCACCTGTCAATCACCTGTCAATCACCCGTCAATCACCCCCTGTCACTGCCACCCATCAATCAGCCCCTGATCTGCCCCTTGCGGGCAATCTGATCACCCCCCCACACCAATAGATCGCCCGCAGATCCGACATCAGATCACCTCCCAAATCCATTGTTTACATCTATTCTCTCCTCTAAACACCCACTAATTACCCATCAATAACCCCCATCACCACCTGTCACTGTTACCCATCAGATTAGACCCTAATCTGCCCCTTGCGGGCACCCAATCACCTGCCCACACGCTCAGATTGCCCTCAGACCCCCCCCCCTTATCAATTCGCCCGTGCAATATTTACATCTGTTCTCCCCTGTAATAACCCACTGATTACCTGTCAATCACCCATCAATCACCCCCTGTCACTGCCACCCATCAATCACCCCCTGTCACTGCCACCCATCAATCAGCCCCTAACCTGCCCCTTGCGGGCAATCTGATCACCCACCCACACCAATAGATCGCCCGCAGATCCGACATCAGATCACCTCCCAAATCCATTGTTTACATCTATTCTCTCCTCTAAACACCCACTAATTACCCATCAATCACCCCCTATCACCACCTGTCACTGTTACCCATCAGATTAGACCCTAATCTGCCCCTTGCGGGCACCCAATCACCTGCCCACACGCTCAGATTGCCCTCAGACCCCCCCCCCTTATCAATTCGCCCGTGCAATATTTACATCTGTTCTCCCCTGTAATAACCCACTGATTACCTGTCAATCACCCATCAATCACCCCCTGTCACTGCCACCCATCAATCACCCCCTGTCACTGCCACCCATCAATCAGCCCCTAACCTGCCCCTTGCGGGCAATCTGATCACCCACCCACACCAATAGATCGCCCGCAGATCCGACATCAGATCACCTCCCAAATCCATTGTTTACATCTATTCTCTCCTCTAAACACCCACTAATTACCCATCAATCACCCCCATCACCACCTGTCACTGTTACCCATCAGATTAGACCCTAATCTGCCCCTTGCGGGCACCCAATCACCCGCCCACACCTCAGAACGCCCTCAGACCCCAGCCCTGATCACCTCGCCAGTGCATTGCTTGCATCTATTTCCCCCCTCTAATCACACCTTGAGACACCCATCAATCACCTCCTGTCACCCCCTAGCACACCTACCCATCAGATCAGGCCCTAATTTGCCCCGTGTGGGCTCCTGATCACTCGGCCAAACCCTCAGATCCCCCTCAGACCCCCTTCCGATCACCTCCCCAGTGCATTGATTGCATCTATTTTCCCCTCTAACCGCCCCCTGAGACACCCATCAATCACCTCCTGTCACCCCCCTAGCACTCCTATCCATCAGATCAGGCCCAATACATCCTGTCATCTAAGAGGCCACCCTGCTTATGACCGATTCCACAAAATTTGCCCCCTCATAGACCACCTGTCATCAAAATTTGCAGATGCTTATACCCCTGAACAGTCATTTTGAGAAATTTGGTTTCCAGACTACTCACAGTTTTGGGCCCGTAAAATGCCAGGGCAGTATAGGAACCCCACAAGTGACCCCATTTTAGAAAGAAGACACCCCAAGGTATTCTGTTAGGTGTATGATGAGTTCATAGAATATTTTATTTTTTGTCAAAAGTTAGCGGAAATTGGATTGTTATTGTTTTTTTCACAAAGTGTCATTTTTCACTAACTTGTGAGAAAAAATAAAATCTTCTATGAACTCACCATACCCCTAACGGAATACCTTGGGGTGTCTTCTTTCTAAAATGGGGTCACTTGTGGGGTTCCTATACTGCCCTGGCATTTTAGGGGCCCTAAACCGTGAGGAGTAGTCTAGAAAACAAATGCCTCAAAATAACCTGTGAATAGGACGTTGGGCCCCTTAGCGCACCTAGGCTGCAAAAAAGTGTCACACATGTGGTATCGCCATACTCAGGAGAAGTAGTATAATGTGTTTTGTGGTGTATTTTTACACATACCCATGCTGGGTGGGAGAAATCTCTCTGTAAATGGACAATTGTGTGTAAAACAAATAAAAAAATGTGTCATTTACAGAGATATTTCTCCCACCCAGCATGGTTATATGTAAAAATACACCACAAAACACATTATACTACTTCTTCTGAGTACGGCGATACCACATGTGTGACACTTTTTTGCAGCCTAACTGTGCTAAGGGGCCCAAAGTCCAATGAGTACCTTTAGGATTTCACAGGTCATTTTGAGACATTTGGGTTCAAGACTACTCCTCACGGTTTAGGGCCCCTAAAATGCCAGGGCAGTATAGGAACCCCACAAGTGACCCCATTTTAGAAAGAAGACACCCCAAGGTATTCTTTTAGGTGTATGATGAGTTCATAGAAGATTTTATTTTTTGTCACAAGTTAGCGGAAATTGATATGTATTGTTTTTTTTTTCACAAAGTGTCATTTTCCGCTAACTTGTGACAAAAAAAAAATCTTCTATGAACTCACCATACTCCTAACAGAATACCTTGGGGTGTCTTCTTTCTAAAATGGGGTCACTTGTGGGGTTCCTATACTGCCCTGGCATTTTAGGGGCCCTAAACCGTGAGGAGTAGTCTAGAATCCAAATGCCTCAAAATGACCTGTGAATAGGACGTTAGGCCCCTTAGCGCACCTAGGTTGCAAAAAAGTGTCACACATGTGGTATCGCCGTACTCAGAAGAAGTAGTATAATGTGTTTTGGGGTGTATTTTTATACATACCCATGCTGGGTGGGAGAAATCTCTCTGTAAATGGACAATTGTGTGTAAAAAAAATCAAATAATTGTCATTTACAGAGATATTTCTCCCACCCAGCATGGGTATGTGTAAAAATACACCCCAAAACACATTATACTACTTCTCCTGAGTACGGCGGTACCACATGTGTGGCACTTTTTTGCACCCTAAGTGCGCTAAGGGGCCCAAAGTCCAATGAGTACCTTTAGGATTTCACAGGTCATTTTGCCACATTTGGTTTCAAGACTACTCCTCACGGTTTAGGGCCCCTATAATGCCAGGGCAGTATAGGAACCCCACAAATGACTCCATTTTAGAAAGAAGACACCCCAAGGTATTCCGTTAGGAGAATGGCGAGTTCATAGAAGATTTTATTTTTTGTCACAAGTTAGCGGAAAATGACACTTTGTGAAAAAAAACAATTAAAATCAATTTCCGCTAACTTGTGACAAAAAAAAAAAATCTTCTATGAACTCACCATACATCTAACGGAATACCTTGGGGTGTCTTCTTTCTAAAATGGGGTAATTTGTGGGGTTCCTATACTGTCCTGGCATTTTAGGGGCCCTAAACCGTGAGGAGTAGTCTTGAAACGAAATTTCTCAAAATGACCTGTGAAATCCTAAAGGTACTCATTGGACTTTGGGCCCCTTAGCGCAGTTAGGGTGCAAAAAAGTGCCACACATGTGGTATCGCCGTACTCAGGAGAAGTAGTATAATGTGTTTTGGGGTGTATTTTTCCACATACCCATGCTGAGTGGGAGAAATATCTCTATAAATAGACAATTGTGTGTAAAAAAAATAAAAAAATTGTCATTTACGGAGATATTTCTCCCACCCAGCATGTGTATGTGTAAAAATACACCCCAAAACACATTATACTACTTTTCCTGAGTACGGCAATACCACATGTGTGGCACTTTTTTGCGGCCTAACTGCGCTAAGGGGCCCAAAGTCCAATGAGCATCTTTAGGCTTTACAGGGGTGCTTACAATTAGGCACCCCCCAAATGCCAGGACAGTAAACACACCCCACAAATGACCCCATTCTGGAAAGTAGACACTTCAAGGTATTCAGAGAGGAGCATAGTGAGTCCGTGGCAGATTTCATTTTTTTTTGTCGCAAGTTAGAAGAAATGGAAACTTTTTTTTTTTTTTTTTTTTTGTCACAAACTGTCATTTTCCGCTAACTTGTGACAAAAAATAAAATCTTCTATGAACTCACCATGCCTCTCACTGAATACTTTGGGATGTCTTCTTTCCAAAATGGGGTCATTTGGGGGGTATTTGTACTATCCTGGAATTTTAGCCCCTCATGAAACATGACAGGTGCGCAGAAAAGTCAGAGATGCTTGAAAATGGGAAAATTCACTTTTGGCACCATAGTTTGTAAACGCTATAACTTTTACCCAATCCAATAAATATACACTGAATGTTTTTTTTTTTATCAAAGACATGTAGCAGAATAACTTTCGCGCTCAAATGTATAGGAAATTTTACTTTATTTGAAAAATGTCAGCACAGAAAGTTAAAAAAGTCATTTTTTTGACAAAATTCATGTCTTTTTTGATGAATATAATAAAAAGTAAAACTCGCAGCAGCAATCAAATAGCATCAAAAGAAAGCTGTATTAGTGACAAGAAAAGGAGGTAAAATTCATTTAGGTGGTAGGTTGTATGACCGAGCAATAAACCGTGAAAGCTGCAGTGGTCTGAATGGAGAAAAAGGCTCTGGTCCTTAAGGGGCGAAAAGACTGTGGTCCCGAAGTGGTTAAAAGCCTTGGATTCTTAACCCTTACAGTGAGAAAAAAATATGCCTATTGCTGCTTTTTGCTTCTGGAATGTCCCCCTCCCTTAATAAAGGATAAATATTTAGTAATACTTAAAGCAGACCTAAACTCAGAACTTTTTGCTCTAAAAGATAAGCAACAGCATAATAACCTTTAAAGAAAAACTTTTTTTACAGCTGATACAAATCCTGCAGTAAGTCTGCAGTGTGTCTACTTCCTACTTTCATGGAAGCCGACATAGGGTTAACATCCGGAGTTTACAAATTAGCTGCTCTGCGAGGCAGCCAGCTGACTCAGCTGAGAGATCAAATAAACTTGTGATTAGTCACAGATGATAGGCTAAACGCTTTAAATATATACTGGGTGCATTTCTCTGTCTTCCTTCTGTCATGTGCAAGAGTTCAGGTCCACTTTAACAGTAATTTCAGATTACAGTGGCAGTGGATGACTATTTTATACAATTTCTCCGATTTCCTCTACTTACCGTCAGTCTTGGAGCGGAGAGAGCCAACCCTGGGAGAGACAGAGCTAAGGCCAGCAGCAGCATGGGAGATGCCATCACTACTGTCACTCTACATGAGGATAAATGAAACCAAATCAGTTATAGCAGTAAGGTGAAACGAACCTCATGCAATCTATAGCATTGCAAGCCCAAACGTGTTAAGAGATGTTTACTAATGATACAAACCTGATCATACAATCTTATTAGTTTTATGTAATATGAGGGCCTTCTTAAAGAACAGGCAGGCCTGGATTTACCTCACAGGAGCCTATAGGCACAGATGTCCTGGCACCCTAGACTTCTCGCTCCATGAACCTACGCACTGCAAGTGTGCTGGCTGGCCCGGCTGTCACTTCTCCATTGTTTCCCTTGCCTGTCATAGGTAGCTACAGGTGCCCCTTGGCATTAGGTAGCCAGAAATACCCTCAGTATTAAGTAGCTAGAGGTGCCCCCGACTGAAAGGAGATCTTGTTAGTGGAATGCCAAGAGCTGGGTGAGTAACGAGTTACGTCTTATTTACACTCTCATCAGGACCCTGGGAAGGAGGGAGAGAGGCACTAAGGGAGTGGAGTGACCCGCATTACCTTCATCATAAGCCAGTGCCGTAAATTCGGCCCTGAGAACAGGTGTCAAACACAAGGCCTACGGGCCAAATACGGCCCTCCATGCCATTTTATGTGGCCCTCGAGAGCTTCCAATGACCATCATTAAAGTAGCAAAAGAAAGACACCACACTTCCTTCCCATCCAGAGGAGTACACTGTTGACAGTGGTTCAGATTGATACACTGTCAGTTTGTACCAGGGTGCAGCAACAACCCATGGGACACTCCCAGTTAAATTAGGACAGGCCCTCTCCTTGGATCCAAACCGCGCACACACACACACACACACTCTTCCCCTCCCCAGACAACCACATAGCAAAGTAGTGGACAGTAGCGTAGCAATACAGAGGTAGCCACCGCATCGGGGCCCTTGGGCCAGAGGGGCCCCGTAAGGCCCTCCCTCAACTGCAGTATTAGCTCTTTACTGGTCCTGTGCTTGTAATAATCACTTCTATAGATGCTTTGAATGATAATAATCATTAACAAGCTGCTCCCCATGCCCTTCTTGCCCCTCTGACACTGTGGTTGTCCTTGGCAGGTTTTGGTGCGCCGTATCAACTGTTATGTATAAAGTGCTGGGGGGGCATGTATAACTCGCACCGGGGCCCCTAGCTCCTAAGCTACTCCACTGGTAGTGGAGCAATGTAATAATTACCTGTTTCAACGATACATAGTGTCTTCTGTTCTTCCTGGCAGTCACATGCTCTGACTGTGCTTTCATACCTCCAACTTCCAATCACATCACATGCCTCAGGAGCCAGAGGCGTGCAGCATAGAGCGTGTGTCTGTCAGGAAGATCAGGGGAGACCTGAAGCAGCACTGGAGCAGGAAAATATTAAACTGCTCCACTGCACTACTCTGCAGAAGGGGGAGGAGCAGACTCCCCACCACTTGCGTAGCTAGAGATCATGGGGCCCTCAGATGGAGGCACTTAAGCAATGCTACCTGCCCCTACCCTGTGGATATGAGTTAATTGGGCAATTTACACTATCATACAATCAAAACTGCATATAGTTCATGAGCACCGAGACCAAGTCAGAGGGTGAAGAAACAGGAAAGTTAATGGTGAATACATTAAGTACCCACTGGGCCCCCTATGCTCCAGGGCCTCAGCTGCTATAGCTATTGCTACGCCCCTGCTCCCCACAGTTGCTAATTTTATGCCACTTAGTTCAAGACTGGTAAATGTTGAATCTTAATAACCAATTTGGCCTGCGTCTCAGATTAGGTTTTAGAGTTCGGCCCCTTACGTTAATGAGTTTGTCCAAACCAAAGTATTCATTCTAGGCAGTGCGGAAACCATGCCTTTTCTGCATTGTGCGTTTCTTAATTTTTCGTTATTGTTATTTGTGCCAGCATTTGCATGGAGTACAATACAGTATCATATTTTTTTTTTTTGTACACACATGTAAAAACATAGGACTATGTTTTGTATTGAAAAGCAATGCAGACATTTTTACATACCGTACTTTTTTTTTTTTTTTAAATGCAAATTGGATCTGTAGTTTACTCTCTTGATAGAGGGAAAACAATAAAAGACACAAAAGCAACAAAAACGCAAACGCATACAATGCAAATGCAGCAAAAAAAATGAAAAGGAACACAGGGCAGAAATCCATGTGTGCTCCCGGCCTCAAAGTATAATTACTCTGTTTACCCTTTGGCTGGCAGCTCACATTTTTGTGTGCGTTTTCTGCACAGGTAAACTGAGAACCAATGTTAATCAATGGGCAAGTGCACATCTCAATGCGTTTTTCCCATGCAAGAAAAACTGACAGCAGTGAAGCAATGCACACATTTTCTCTATCAATTACATTAGCTTCTGTGAAAAAATGCATACGTGTTCCCGCATACAGCCACACATGGCGTGCAGAAAATGCATTTACAGAAAACTGACAGACAAGTGTGATCCCAGCCTTCCACTACATAGATTTGTTAAGATTGTACAATCAAGATTGCTTCATTGGCACTTTCGTTCTAAGAATTGTGAACATCACTTGACAGGCAGCCTAGTGGGCCAATCTAAGTGCAGGTATCATGTCCATTAAGGTCTCGTTCACATTATAAATCACCAGCGCAATCGCAAGCGCTGAGCGATTTATTGAACGTTTTCTAAGCGCTTTTGCAGAGCGATTCGTTTTTTTCACTTCCTGACTTGAGTCAGGTAGTGAACTCTTTCACCCTGAAATGAATAAATACAATGTATTTATTCATAAAAGCACTTGGGAAATCGCTATGCAAAGCACTTTTTCAAGTATCCCTATACCTTCCATTGAGCAAAAGCGCTCAGAAAATGGTACATGTAGCATGTTTGCAATTTCAATGAAATCGAAACGCTTACATGTGAACACTCTCATAGGGAATCATTGCACAATCATTTTTGGGGCAATTTCTAAAATCACCAGCGCTTACAAAAACCCGCAAACGCTCATAGTGTGAATGAGCCCTAAAGGCAGCCACTGGACCAGCCAGGGCTCAGGGTATGTTCAGTGGAGCAGAAGTAGGAGCATGAGTACCCTGGACTACCACGTGTAATGTGCACATAACTTGCACTTCTCTCATTAAGCTCCGCTGCTCAACCCCATTGTCTTATTTTTGAGGAAGCATGGGTATGTAAGTGTTTGTACTTGTTTGTAAGTGTTGTTGGATGTCCTGATTGTACAGTGTGTTCAGCAACTCATGTATCTATGCTCCCCAATATTCCTTTTCTACTCTGTACAGCGCTATGAAAGATGCTGGTGCTATGTAATAAATAATAATCTATAGACTGCTGGTGTGCCAGGTTTATAAGTCTAGAAGCATGCAGCAACTCTGACAAGCAGAGATTGTCCATGAACTTTCAAACAGAGGTTAGTTTGATAGGATAACAGTTTACATTAGTAAAGTGAGCATGTAGAACATATCTTAACACTGGTCAGCATGCAATTAGTATGGCAGACAAGAGTATAGTTATATTCAGAGAAAAAGCAATCAACTTACCAGTGCTGTGTATTGCTGGTTCCTAACATTACATCCGTTGTCCGATAGATAAAACAATAATGTTGCTACATATTTTTCTGTGTTGTAATAGCTGCCAGATTGCATCAGTATGTGTCCAGATGTTTTCTATTACTTGGTCAAAATAACAGAAAATCTGTGATCAGAAAGGAGGACTTTTAGCCATACTCTGACCATGTATGTCCATTGGCTCACTGGAGTTACATGCAACAAGTACAGTTTCACCATCCTAAACAGAAGGTATTTGCAAGTATTCAGGCTCACATCAGCAGGCAGTAGCCCCCATAATGCATCACTGTCAGTTGTAACTGACAGCTGCTGATATAACTGACAGAAACTGGTATATTTCAGTTCTGACAAAATCTTGTCAGAACTGGAAGGGATCACTGTAAGAAGAAAATGGTGAGCTTCTGAGAGGAACCGACGGTGAGGTTTGTATGTAATATTAACTTGCAACTACGTCATGTGTTTATTTTAAATAATTTACTCACTTCAGGTTCCATTTAAAGAGGAGCTGTTAGGTATAGGGTCTCAGAGAAAATAAACACATATATCAGTAGCTAAAGATTGGCTGTACTTACATTACATATGCATTTCACTGTCCACGTTTGGATTTCACAGAATTTGTATATAGTATATGCAGAGAATGATGCTCCTGACAGCTCATGGCAGGTTCCATGTTTGTGAAGCCAAATGTGTCGTCATGTCCTGCCTGCTTCTGATCACAGAACAGCTCATACTGAATAACACTAGTTTGCAATGAATATTAATGAGCCATGTGGCTAGGAACAATAGCTGACTCCTGCAGTTTCCTCTGCCGGGAGATTTATCTGTGCTGTGGCTGGACTGAGTTTTAGAAGCTGCTGAAACTTGATCCCGTCTTCTCCTTAGCAGCCGAGGGGAGGGCCCCAGAATGCTTTGCAGTATGTTATGCGGCTTGCGGCTTGCTTAGGTCTAAGCATTGCTGATAAGCATACATCAAAGGTAAGACAGATCTTTATCTTCAGTAATGTCTTTTTGGCTTCCTTCTAAACTGTTTAACACAGGAGACTAGAGGTTTGAATTAGCTTCTGCCGCCTGACAGTTACTCTTTAAGATGCACAGCAGAAGCACCTTCTGGAGGCAGAGCAGATCCTTCTCACTCCTATTCAATGCATAAATGATCTACAGCCTAACAGGAGTCGAGTGGTGCGTGGACGCGGGTGGACGACGTTTACTTACTATTTCCAGAGCGTGGACGCCGTCCACCCTGGCATGTTCGGAGGGGAGCAGCGCAGTGGAAGGAGAGCTGTGAGCAGCGGTGGAGAAGGGGGGCCATCTCCCCCCCCCCTTACCTCACCTTGGGGCTCTCAATCCCCCGCTCTCCCTCCAGAAGTAACGTGCGGGCGGCTGGCAGCGGGCGGGACTTACCTCGCCTCGTTCCGGCGCCGGATCTGCGTGCCACTGCTCTGGTCTGGACCAGACCAGACTAGCGGCAGTTAAATGCTCGCGCCGGAACGAGGAGAGGTAAGTCCCGCCCGCACGTTACTTCTGGAGGGGAGAGCGAGGGATGGAGAGCCTTAAGGTGAGGGAAGGAGGAGGGAGATGACCCCCCTTCTCTACCGCTGCTCACAGCTCTCCTTCCACTGCGCTGCTCCCCTCATGCTGGGGGACACCGGACTACCTATTCTGGGGACATATACCCGACTACATATATACTGGGCACATATACCCCCTGACTACATATACTGGGCACATATACACCTGCCTACATATACTGGGGCACATATACCCCTGGCTACATATACTGGGCACATATACCCCTGGCTACATATACTGGGACATATACCCCTGACTACATACAGTGGTGTGAAAAACTATTTGCCCCATTCCTGATTTCTTATTATTTTGCATGTTTGTCACACTTAAATGTTTCTGCTCATCAAAAAACGTTAACTATTAGTCAACGATAACATAATTGAACACAAAATGCAGTTTTAAATGATGGTTTTTATTATTTAGTGAGAAAAAAAACTCCAAATCTACATGGCCCTGTGTGAAAAAGTGATTGCCCCCTGAACCTAATAACTGGTTGGGCCACCCTTAGCAGCAATAACTGCAATCAAGCGTTTGTGATAACTTGCAACGAGTCTTTTACAGCGCTCTGGAGGAATTTTGGCTCACTCATCTTTGCAGAATTGTTGTAATTCAGCTTTATTTGAGGGTTTTCTAGCATGAACCGCCTTTTTAAGGTCATGCCACAACATCTCAATAGGATTCAGGTCAGGACTTTGACTAGGCCACTCCAAAGTCTTCATTTTGTTTTTCTTCAGCCATTCAGAGGTGGATTTGCTGGTGTGTTTTGTCATTGTCCTGCTACAGCACCCAAGATCGCTTCAGCTTGAGTTGACGAACAGATGGCTGGACATTCTCCTTCAGGATTTTTTGGTAGACAGTAGAATTCATGGTTCCATCTATCACAGCAAGCCTTCCAGGTCTTGAAGCAGCAAAACAACCCCAGACCATCACACTACCACCACCATATTTTACTGTTGGTATGATGTTCTTTTGCTGAAATGCTGTGTTACTTCTACGCCAGATGTAACGGGACACGCACCTTCCAAAAAGTTCAACTTTTGTCTCGTCGGTCCACAAGGTATTTTCCCAAAAGTCTTGCCAATCATTGAGATGTTTTTTTTAGCAAAATTGAGATGAGCCTTAATGTTCTTTTTGCTTAAAGGTGGTTTGCGCCTTGGATATCTGCCATGCAGACCGTTTTTGCCCCCCGTTTTTTGTCTCTTTCATATGGTGGAGTCATGAACAATGACCTTTAATTGAGGCAAGTGAGGCCTGCAGTTCTTTAGATGTTGTCCTGGGGTCTTTTGTGGCCTCTCGGATGAGTTTTCTCTGCGCTCTTGGGGTAATTTTTGTCGGCCAGCCACTCCTGGGAAGGTTCATCACTGTTCCATGTTTTTGCCATTTGTGGATAATGGCTCTCACTGTGGTTCGCTGGAGTCCCAAAGCTTTAGAAATGGCTTTATAACCTTTACCAGACTGATAGATCTCAATTACAGTACTTTGTTCTCATTTGTTCCTGAATTTCTTTGGATCTTGGCATGATGTCTAGCTTTTGAGGTGCTTTTGGTCTACTTCTCTGTGTCAGATAGCTCCTATTTAAGTGATTTCTTGATTGAAACAGGTGTGGCAGTAATCAGGCCTGCGGGTGACTACAGAAATTGAACTCAGGTGTGATAAACCACAGTTAAGTTATTTTTTTAACAAGGGGGGCAATCACTTTTTCACACAGGGCCATGTAGATTTGGAGTTTTTTCTTCTCACTAAATAATAAAAACCATCATTTAAAACTGCATTTTGTGTTCAATTATGTTATCTTTGACTAATAGTTAACGTTTTTTGATGAGCAGAAACATTTAAGTGTGACAAACATGCAAAAGAATAAGAAATCAGGAATGGGGCAAATAGTTTCTCACACCACTGTATACTGGGACATATACCCCTGACTACATATACTGGGCACATATACCCCTGACTACATATACTGGGACATATAACCCTGACTACATATACTGGGCACATATACCCCTGACTACATATATACTGGGCACATATACCCCCTGTCTACATATACTGGGCACATATACCCCTGGCTACATATACTGGGCACATATACCACTAACTACATATACTGGGCACATATACCCCTGACTACTTATACTGGCACTCTCCACCGCTGCTCACAGCTCCCCTAATGCTGGGGGGACACCGGACTACCTATTCTGGGGACATATACCCCTGACTACATATACTGGGCACATATACCTCTGGCTACATATACTGGGCACATATATCCCTGACTACATATACTGGGGACCTATACCCCTGTCTACATATACTGGGCACATATACCCCTGGCTACATATACTGGGCACATATACCCCTGGCTACATATACTGGGCACATATACCCCCTGCCTACATATACTGGGCACATATAACCCTGCCTACATATACTGGGGACATATACCTCTGGCTACATATACTGGGCACATCTACCCCTGGCTACATATACTGGGCACATATACCCCTAACTACATATACTGACATATACTGGGCACATGTACCCCTGACTACATATACTGGCACATATATACCCCTGACTACATATACTGGGACATATACCCCTGACTACATATACTGGGCACATATACCCCTGACTACATATATACTGGGCACATATACCCCCTGTCTACATATACTGGGCACATATACCCCTGGCTACATATACTGGGCACATATACCCCTGCCTACATATACTGGGCACATATACCTCTGGCTACATATACTGGGCACATATACCCCTGACTACATATACTGGGCACATATACCTTACTGCTTCCAAATTATGTATATTTTGGGGGAACTGCTGCTGCCACATTATATATTTTGGGGGAACCACTGCCATATTATCTGTATTTTGGAGGAACTTCTACCAGATTATGTGTCTTTTTGGTGAAATGCTGTCAGATTACATCTATGTTGGGGGATACACTACGGCAGAGCTCAAACTTCCCCGGCAGACCTTTTACATCACTGCTAAGGTCATGTATATTTGGCCCACTCATGACCACGCCCACATTATGCTTGACCACGACCATTTTTTGGCGTGGTGCAGGGGTTCTCCAGGTGAGTCCACTCTCCTCTTTTCCCAGGACTAGACCCCTGCTAACACCATGAGGCTTCTGTCTCATCTGAAGTGGCCTAGTGATAGGCTGCACAGTGCTCGTACATTGAAGAGGAGTGTAAAGGATCTGCCCCGCCTCCAGAAGCCGGTACGGTGCTCTGCTGCTCTGCATATAAAGCCCCCCCCCCCAATCGAGGGTAGCTAAATAATTAGACTTGAGAGGGCAGGGTTCTGCTGGGGTCCTGGAACAATATAGTTATGCTGAGCCTCTAGACTAGCAGAGCGTTCTGTAACTATGTGGGGAGAGTAATGCCCTCAGCCAGCGCTGGACCAGATGATCTGCCAGGCAGATGACTCACTGACATGCTGAGGTCTTCAATTATTAGCTGCAGCAGTTTCTCTTAGTAAATGCCAGATCTGATTCTCCATGAGCTTGCTGGGCAGTCTGTAAGCCTAAATGACAGTGGTCACTCTGTCACCTGAGGCTGTCTGGAGTAATTGCAGAGTTTGGGAAAGTTTGTGGATATCTAGCTAGCTGCAAGAGAGTGCAATGGGTGAGCTGTGGTGAGTCAGGCAAAATCAGCGCTAGAAATTTGGGCACCGCCATAGGCCGTTATGTGAATTATGGCTACAGTGGCGCTCATTTAGCAATTTGGGTGCCGTCAAAATACAGAGCACAAATTATAATAAAAACATCAAATCAATGGTGACCTGGAAGGGAAATAGTAATTAACACCGCCGGGACTTTTGCAGGAGCAGGGTGAGCTTTTTTTCGGCTTTCACCGCGTCCAATTTCACAGCGCTTTAATTACACGGACACGAGCTGTGGACACTAAAGGCAATTGCTAAGAAATGTGATAAGTGTGACAGTCCAACACTTTTCAACATATACATCAACAAATAAGCCTCAGCCCTAAAGGGTTCACCAGCACCAAGACTCACCCTGCATGACACAACAGTGAAATTATTACTGTGAAATCAGCAGAACTGATAAATATACCTACCTTGGTCTGGAAAACAACCAATCGGGAAGCCTTAAGTCAGCCATGGAGGCCCTAAAAGCCAAAGCATGCCGAACGTTCTATGCCATCAGGAAAGAACTGTACCACATCAAACCACCAGTAAAGGTCTGGCTGAAAGTATTTCACAGAGTCATCACCCCAATCCTACTGTATGGAAGTGAAGTATGGGGCCCCACCACCTACCCAGACCAATCAAAATGGGAATCCAGCCCAACAGAAATATTCCACCTTGAGTTCTGCAAACACCTTCTCCGTGTCCATCGGAGTACCTCAAACAATGCCTGCCAAGCTGAGCTGGGGAGATTCCCATCACTGCTTGAGATACAGAAGAGAGTGTTGTCCTTCTGGGCCCACCTACAGAGCAGCAGCCCCGACTCACCCCACTACCAGGGGCGGACTGACCCGGGGGGACGGGTGGCATTTGCCCCCCGGGCCGCTGCCTCCTCACACATTCAGGGCCGGTGGGG
The DNA here is from genome assembly GCF_040937935.1 of Hyperolius riggenbachi. Classification (NCBI taxonomy): domain Eukaryota; kingdom Metazoa; phylum Chordata; class Amphibia; order Anura; family Hyperoliidae; genus Hyperolius; species Hyperolius riggenbachi. The sequence continues at coordinate 100,603,674 of NC_090647.1, read as the reverse complement.
CAGAACTAATTATCTACACAGGTGTCGGCTGCCGAGCATAACTGCAGTGTTGCGACTGCTCGATATGCAGACTAAGCCTCGCCCCCATCAGTAGCTGTTCCTCAGTGTCCAGGCATTGGGTGAGACCTCCAGCTCCTCCCCGATGCAGAATGGTCCAGGATGGCTGCTCTGGAGTCTTAACTCCGCCCCTGGCCTGGAGCTGTCAGAGGAGAGGCCGCAGCAGTGCTAATACACGCCATGTGCTGAGGGAATTGGAAGAGAACCTTGGCTTCAGGGAACCTGTGCATCCGCCAAAATCGTGGCGAAGCTCCGCCCCCAAAATTACCGCGAAGCTCCGCCCCCAAACCGGGTCAAAGCTTCGTTCCAAACCTTGGAGGTATTCTTGAACTCTGTAGTGGTGAGTTACATCACCCTTCTTTCACTTGCAAACTCTGTATTGGGGGGCTCCCTCTCTCCAACCACATAACCTGGGAGCTTCACAGGCTACCTATACTTGGGGGGCTCCCCGATGCCTATCCTGGGGGGTTTCCCTGGTTGTCTTTATGTGGGGCTCTGTGGCTACCTATACTGGGGGGGGGGGGCTCTCTGGTACCTATCCTCTGGGATTTCCCTGGCTGTCTTTATGTGGGGCTCTGTGGCTACCTATACTGGGGGGGGGGGGGGGCTCTCTGGTACCTATCCTGGGGGGTTTCCCTGGCTTCCTCTATGTGGGGCTCTGTGGCTACCTATACTTGGGGGGCGGGACTATCTGGTACCTAGCCTGTACCTAACGCTAACCTCACCACCGCTGCAACTAACGTTAACCTCATTGCTGCCTCACCACCGCTGTACCTTACGCTAATCTCACTGCCGCTGCACCTAACACTAGTTTCACCGCTGCACCTAATGCTATCGTCGCTGCTGCACCCAACGCTAACCTCACTGCCGCTGCACCTATTGCTAATCTCACTGCCACTGCACCTAACGCTGCTAGCCTCACTGCCGCTGCACCTAAAGCTATGGTCACTGCTGCACCTAACGCTAACCTCACTGCAGCTGCACCTAACACTAGCCTCACCGCTGCACCTAATGCTATCGTCACTGCCTCACCTAACACTAACCTCACTGCCGCTGCACCTATTGCTAATCTCACTGCCACTGCACCTAACGCTGCTAGCCTCACTGCTACTGCACCTAAAGCTATGGTCACTGCTGCACCTAACGCTAACCTCACTGCCGCTGCACCTAACACTAATCTACCTAACGCTAAAGTACTCTATTAGATTGAGATCTGATGACTATGGAGGCCATAGAATTACACTAAACTCTTTATGTTCAAGAAACCAGTTTTAGATGATCTGAGGTTTGTGACATACATTATGCATTATTCTGCTGGAACTAGCCTTCAAAAGCCATCAGGTGCACTGTGGTCATGAAGCAATGGGTATGGTTAGCAACAACATCCAGGTAGGCTGTAGGCTTTAAACAAAGCCTAGGTGGTACTTAAGGGCCAAAGTGTGCTAAGAATATATCACCCACACCATTACACCACTACCAGCAGCCAGGATCAATCTTATTGCTTTTTTAACCCGACCGCCCATCAGAAAGCGACCAAATGAAACCCCCCCCCCCCCCACACCAAGCAGCACCTGAAAGTGTATTCCGACCCTCATTTTAAAATGTTTGTTTTGCAAGAACTAGTTAATGTAACTGTAAAATGTATTGCGTTTTTATGCTACATATTTTTATACTACATACAGTGGGTTGCAAAAGTATTCGGCCCCCTTGAAGTTTTCCACATTTTGTCACATTACTGCCACAAACATGCATCAATTTTATTGCAATTCCACGTGAAAGACCAATACAAAGTGGTGTACATGTGAGAAGTGGATCGAAAATCATACATGATTCCAAACATTTTTTACAAATAAATAACTGCAAAGTGTAGTGTGCGTAATTATTCAGCCCCCTGAGTCAATACTTTGTAGAAGCACCTTTTGCTGCAATTACAGCTGCCAGTCTTTTAGGGTATGTCTCTACCAGCTTTGCACATCTAGAGACGGAAATCCTTGCCCACTCTTCTTTGCAAAACAGCTCCAGCTCAGTCAGATTAGATGGACAGCGTTTGTGAACAGCAGTTTTCAGATCTTGCCACAGATTCTCGATTGGATTTAGATCTGGACTTTGACTGGGCCATTCTAACACATAGATATGTTTTGTTTTAAACCATTCCATTGTTGCACTGGCTTTATGTTTAGGGTCATTGTCCTGCTGGAAGGTGAACCTCCACCCCAGTCTCAAGTCTTTTGCAGTCTTCAAGAGGTTTTCTTCCAAGTTTGCCCTGTATTTGGCTCCATCCATCTTCCCATCAACTCTGACCAGCTTCCCTGTCCCTGCTGAAGAGATGCACCCCCCGGGCATGATGCTGCCACCACCATATTTGACAGTGGGGATGGTGTGTTCAGAGTGATGTGCAGTGTTAGTTTTCCGCCACACATAGCGTTTTGCATTTTGGCCAAAAAGTTCCATTTTGGTCTCATCTGACCAGAGCACCTTCTTCCACGTTTGCTGTGTCCCCCACATGGCTTGTGGCAAACTGCAAACGGGACTTCTTATGCTTTCTGTTAACAATGCCTTTCTTCTTGCCACTCTTCCATAAAGGCCAACTTTGTACAGTGCATGACTAATAGTTGTCCTATGGACAGAGTCTCCCACCTGAGCTGTAGATCTCTGAAGCTCGTCCAGAGTCACCATGGGTCTCTTGACTGCATTTCTGATCATTTGCTCTCCTTGTTCGGCCTGTGAGTTTAGGTGGATGGCCTTGTCTTGGTAGGTTTACAGTTGTGCCATACTCCTTCCATTACTGAATGATCGCTTGAACAGTGCTCTGTGGGATGTTCAAGGCTTTGGAAATCTTTTTGTAGCCTAAGCCTGCTTTAAATTTCTCAATTCAATTCTGACCTGTCTTGTGTGTTCTTTGGACTTCACGGTGTTGTTGCTCCCAATATTCTCTTAGACAACCTCTGAGGCCCTCACAGAGCAGCTGTATTTTTACTGACATTAGATTACACACAGGTGCACTCTATTTAGTCATTAGCACTCATCAGGCAATGTCTATAGGCAACTGACTGCACTCAGATCAATGGGGGCCGAATAATTATGCACACACCACTTTGCAGTTATTTATTTGTAAAAATGTTTGGAATCATGTATGATTTTCATTCCACTTTTCACGTGTACACCACTTTGTGTTGGTCTTTCATGTGGAATTCCAATAAAATTGATTCATGTTTGTGGCAGTAATATGACAAAATGTGGAAACCGTCAAGGGGGCCAAATACTTTTGCAACCCACTGTATATTTGTACACAAGATAGATATCCGGTACATTTGGGCTGGGGCTGCTGTAAAAGGGCCTCTAGGTTTTGTTTTCCCCCCAGGCTAAAAGGTCCCAGTCCTCCCCTGCCCACTACAAAGCCATGCTGCACAATGAAGACCAAGAAAAGCCGTGTGCACTAAAAGTCGTGGTCAGCTCTATACTCCCTCCAACCCCCGACTCACAGGTCATAACAAAAGTCCAGATAAAACACACCACAGCTAAGAGCAAAAAAGACTATGTGGAAAAATGGAGGAGTGAAATAAAACAGTCACAAAAGCTAACCATATACCAGTCTCTACAAAGAGAATATAAAATTGCCCCATACCTGGAAAAGCTGCAAAACTCTCAAGAGAGGAAAATCCTGAGTGTCTACAGATTGAGTGCTCACAACCTCGAAATAGAGTCTGGGAGACACAGACAGACGTACAAACCCAGGGAGGAGAGACTATGCCAACACTGTGAGCAGAAGACCCTTGAGGATGAAAGCCACTTCCTATTGCACTGCCCCAAATACCAAACCAGGGACACTTACTTTAAGAAATTGTTGGAACTATTCCCAGACTTTCTCACACTAGAAGACGAGAGAAAAACATACATCCTACTGGGAGAAGAGGAATCCACAGTGACAATCGCTGCACACTATGTCACAGCATGCCACAGACTGAGAGGAGCATAACTGAACTGTAAACCTAAAAAATTTCCACAGACTGCTTAGCCACTGTCCCCCTACCCCACCCCCTCCCATGTCCCCCTACCCCACCCCCTCCCATGTCCCCCTTTTTCCCCTTGCTTTGGCAATACCTGTAATGAATCTTGGTCATGCCAATAAAGCTATCTTTGATTTGATTTGATTTGACAGCCAGGCAAGCAACATTCCTGAAAAAGTAATAAAGTCAGTGCTAAATAATAAGTAATAAATATGGTGGTTTTAAATATTCCTCTCAGTTCTGACCCTTTAAAGGACTTACAAGGCCAAACTGTAAAAAAAAGTTAAAAAAGTGAAGTACCTGCATCTCTTTAAAAGACGCGGAGGACGCCATCTGCGCCCTCCGTGTCATTCCGCCGGGTCCCCGCCGCTCAATAGACCCCCCGGCCTGTCACGACCGCAGGGCCCGGGTCGGGCTCTCCTGCCACTGCCAATATGGCCACCGGAGCTGGCCGCAGCTGCGCAGTCCGCACCTGCCGCGAGTGCGGCTGCGCAGCTCTAGGGCCAACCCCCCGATCCACGCTACTGTACCTTTAGCATGACATGGAGGGCACGGATGGCGTCCTCCGTGTCTTTTAAAGAGATGCAGGTACTTCACTTTTTTTTACTTTTTTTTAATAATTTGGCCTTGTAAGTCCTTTAAAAGCATTAGAGAATATTTGGTAATCAAATAATCCATTCTAGTAGAAAGTAGAGTATTGTAGCGTGTTAGCCATCAATGAAAGCAAGATGTTAGGAATCAGGATGACATTTATTGTCTAATTTCAAAGAAAAATAGTAAGCTTTTGGGTAATAAGCCTTCTTTAGACTCCGACTTTTAAGTTAGCCAATAAACGGTATCACCCTGATTCAAAACTTCTTGCAATGAATCCATTCAGACTGAAATACTTCTAGGAAGGGAGAAGACTGTCTGGATGGTATAATTAGTATTATATTCTGAGTATCATAGCTGTAATTACTGTTTAATGCAAAACAGAAAGTGTACAACGTGACAAGTTTGATCTATTTATACGTAACATCAGAGATAATATATTGTGATCTGACCGATTCGGTTCTAGTTACTATGGGGAACCCAGGCAAAATTAACCTGGAAGCCCCCCTTGTTGGCAGTATCAACAGGATTATTACTTAAACTGCAGTATAGTAAAACAACCACACTATGTCACTGTCTGTAAAATGTGATGATAATCTCCATGGCATTGTTATTTTCGGTACTTTCTGTGTGTTTCTCTCTGTTTTAAGTATGCAGCATTTCCTGATGGTGGCATATCTCTGCATGTTTTGCGTCAGTAAAGCGTTCTAACTTGTTATACTGGGTACAGACCACTCTGCTGCTCCATCACCCTTGACAGAGCCCCCCTTCCCCCAACAGACTTGACTCCCCTCCCTAAAGCATCATCAGGGGCCGCTTTGTTGTGCTTCCTGGGTCTTCAGCAGAGTAACATCTCACCTGTTTCTGCCTCCCAGTGCGCCACTATCTTCATCCTCGCAGATTCGCCTCTCCCCCGTGACCTGGTACATGTTCTAATGCGGGGGTGCCCAATAGGTCGATCGCGACCGCCTATTTGGTAGATCGCGTCCCATCACATTTTGCGGCTGGCAGCTGTCCCATCGAATTCTGCTGCCAGCCGCTGGCCAATAGGAAGCAGGGGAGGAGAGAGGAGGCGCGGCTGAAGAGGCCATGATGCGACGTCATGGCTGGAGGCGGCGCCGGGCACGCATGCCCGCCTCATGCAAGCACGCTGCCCGCCTCATGCAAGCACGCTGCCCGCCTCATGCAAGCACGCTGCCCGCCTCATGCAAGCACGCTGCCTGCCGGAGCGCTCCGAGTCTGAGAGGGGAGACCAGACATCGCCGCTGGAGGGAGGTAAGTGTTTGAGCACCCATCCTACCTACGCGAATGGCACCTATCCCCACCTATGCTAATGGCAGCTATCCCCACCTATGCTAATGGAACCTATCCCCACCTATGCTAATGGAACCTATCCCCACCTATGCTAATGGAACCTATCCCCACCTATGCTAATGGCACCAATCCCCACCTATGCTAAAGGGACCCATCCCCACCTATGCTAAAGGGACCCATCCCCACCTACCTATGCTAAAGGGACCCATCCCCACCTACCTATGCTAAAGGCACCCATCCCCACCTACCTATGCTAGAGGCACCTATCCCTACTTACCTATGCTGACACCCATCCCCACCTACCTATGCTAATGGGACCCATCCCCACCTACCTATGCTAGAGGCACCTATCCCTACCTACCTATGCTGACACCCATCCCCACCTACCTATGCTGACACCCATCCCCACCTACCTATGCTAATGGGACCCATCCCCACCTACCTATGCTAATGGGACCCATCCCCACCTACCTATGCTAATGGGACCCATCCCTACCTACCTATGCTAATGGGACCCATCCCTACCTACCTATGCTAGAGGCACCTATCCCTACCTATCTATGCTACCTACCTATGCTAGAGGCACCCATCCCTACCTACCTATGCTAGAGGCACCCATCCCTACCTATCTATGCTATAGGCACCCATCCCTACCTACCTATGCTATAGGCACCTATCCCTACCTACCTATGCTGACACCTATCCCCACCTACCTATGCTAAAGGGACCCATCCCCACCTACCTATGCTATAGGCACCTATCCCTACCTACCTGTGAGGGGCGGGAAACGCGTCGATGGGCGGAGCCTAGTGCACCACGCACACGTCACATCCACACCAGCGGATGAACCGACTCTGGAGCCGTCAATACACCACTCCATGCGTGCCGCCATTGCAGATTGCGGCTTGAAGTAGCGGAACACAGCCGACCGCTGATATTGCCTTCTTGGCGCAGCATTGAGGCATTGCCCTGGTTGGGCACATCTCATTCCGGCCACCGCTCTAAGAGGGACTGCCTGAGCATATGCTCAACACAAGCTGGAGGGCTGTGCCGTCCTCTCACCATATGGGACATCGTGCAGTATCATCAAGTGGGTACCCACACAGCAAGCTACAACGGAGGTGGTAAGAGTGACTTTCTACCTGGAAGCTATTCTTTATCCCTGTGGAGATTATTGCTTGTCAAATTGATTATCGCTGCTGTGCAGGTGGACTCAGTTGCCCCTATGGGAGTAGCCTCTCAAGCATCACGCACTGCAATTAAGTTGAGCAACGCTTAGGAGTGAGTGGGCGCCATTGTATGGATGTATGGATGGACGCATGATGCCGGCCTAGATTAGATAGTTGCTGTCTAGTTTAGAGCATCTCATTGTTGGTGCCTAGGTGCTCCGCAAGTTTTTACTGATTATTTTATGAAGCTGATTTTTGCATGCAATCAAGCTATGAAATTGTGTCATTTGTGTATCCATTAATACATTTCTACTATCTGATTTATATATCTTGAACCCTAGCCAAAATTTCTTATACACCTATCCCTACCTACCTATGCTGACACCCATCCCCACCTACCTATGCTAATGGGACCCATCCCCACCTACCTATGCTAATGGGACCCATCCCCACCTACCTATGCTAATGGGACCCATCCCCACCTACCTATGCTAGAGGCACCTATCCCTACCTACCTATGCTGACACCCATCCCCACCTACCTATGCTAATGGGACCCATCCCCACCTACCTATGCTAATGGGACCCATCCCCACCTACCTATGCTAATGGGACCCATCCCTACCTACCTATGCTAGAGGCACCTATCCCTACCTACCTATGCTAGAGGCACCTATCCCTACCTACCTATACTAGAGGCACTTGTACCCAGTGAAGGGACCTGTACCCAGCTACCTTTGCTGAAGGGACCTATACATAGCTACCTATACTGGAGGCACTTGTACCTGGGGGCTGTTCATGATCGGGGGGGGGGGGGGGGGGGTCTGCAACACTTTTTAAATGTTGGTAGATCTCCTGGACTTGGCAAATTTTAAAGTAGCTCGCGAGCCAAAAAAGTGTGGGCACCCCTGTTCTAATGTAACCCTGTGAGGCTGAAGACAGAAACACATAGAGCCATGGACCAATGGAGGAGTGCGGACAGATGAGTTGCTACACTGCTGAATGTTCTGCAGGGGTCGGGGGAACAGTTGGGGGGTGACCTGGGGGCCTCACAGCTGGCTCGGGGCAACCTCCTGCTTTAGTAACTTCTCCCGATCATCTCTTCTTCTGGGGGCATTTACTAATATAACCCCAGTGATTGTTAATGGAGAATCATTATCTGCATGTATCTTTGCTACATGCTTAATTAAACGTCCTGCCCCTTTTGTAGTTTTTAAAGAGTTAACATGCACCTGATATCTTGTGCACAATTGGCGTGTTGCCATGCCGATATATAAAACGATTACAGGGACAGAGGATTTCATAAACTCACTTTTGTGAGATACTGTACCTTATCAATACATCACTACTAGTAGTCATATGAGGCAGTACAAATAGTGTTGCTGTTTTGGGGTAATAGGATAAAAAGGTGCCCAGTGGGGGTTACAGGCATCTATTGAACTAAAGATGTGATCTTGTGGGAAAGCTGCAGCTAGTCACCACTGTAAAAAAAAAGGTTCTTCTGGATATAAATCTGGGCAAACTACTGGAGACTGACAAGGCCTCCATAAAATGGGGAGTGGTCTGTGCGGTTGCCCACAGGCTCTATGCTGAACAGACCTCAGCTAGATTCATCCATGTCAGATCTGAGTTGATCCAGAGATTTATCTGACTGTCATCTGGAGTTGAGAAGGAAGTTTCCCCCTTTTAAGGCTAATTGACCCGGACCTTGTAAGGTTTTTCACCTTCCCCTGGATAAAATGGGATATGTGCAGGTTCAGGATGGTGTTTTTTGTTTTTTTTTAATTTTTGTTTGTTTTTTTTGGTTGAACTTGATGGACGGATGTTTTTTTTTTCAACCAAACTAACTGAGTTTGCTCTCAACTGTTCTGCTCCTTTGTGGTACTGAGCAGGTGAGCAGTTGCTTAGCAATCAGTGTGAGCAGCATCAGATGGCCCTGATAGCCACATGGTGCTCATAGATCACGAGTTTGAAAGCACTGGTTATAGAATGCAAAGCCAACCATAAAATAATTTGGCAACTATGGACATAACAACCAAAACATTGAAAAGATAATAACAAGCTGAACATGTGGTGAAAACAGATGATGGTTAGAATTAGTTAATTGCTCATACTGATTTGCTGTGTGTGTGTGATGTGTCATCCAGACATAAATACAGGGCTGGGATTGCTCTGAACAAATTGTCCTGCTTACAGCTCACTTTCAGGCAAGAAGCAGCCAGAACATTTCGGCCCTAACAAGCAGTTGATGATCACACTGTTTGCTCAGGACTCCTGGACGGAAAACCAGATTCTTCCAGCTTAGGAAGCCATGGCTGTTGCGTCAGCCAAGCGCTGCATACAAATGGCTACACTTTCTGCTGTTAGATAATAAATAAAATCTGCTTTATGAGGGAAGCAATATCAATATCGTTACTTCACGTGGCTCATTAGGACACAGATCTGTCATCCCAGACCTAAAGTCTGAGGGGAATACTGTGCAGTGATAACAGTTCAATGAGACAGACTATATAAAACGAAAATGATAACACGTGGCACCCATAAGATTTAGATAATAAAATGAGGATGGAAATCACAGGAGCTTAATGAGCCATATATAGCTGTATGGGGGAGCAGATTTATGAAAACCAGTGCAAGGCAGACCGGAGCAGATCACCAAATTAAGGATTTTGATTAGTGTTGGTGTTCGATTGCGGATTTCTTATTTTGGAAACTTAAATTACACCGTACACCACGCTTCAGTACCTCAGCCAGTGGACAGGGCCACGGAGGTCCACACTGCAATTCACCAGACTCAGATACTTCCTCCTTCTAACTTGGAAGAAGGAAACCAAGATTCAAACACCAACAATTTTGATTGGTCTCTCTGAACAACTGCTCCTTCTCAATGATTCTGATTGGTCGCTATGATCAGCTGCTCCATTTTAAAGATTCTGATTGGTCACACTGATCAACTGCTACATATCAATGATTCTGATTGGTCTCTCTGAACTGCTCCATTTTAAGTATTCTGATTGGTCGCTCTGAACAATTGCCCAATTGTACCAAAATATGATGTTGCTGCTGGGAATAGAGGCATATTCAAACAACATAGGGTTTAGTTTTAACTAAGGCGGGGTTCACACTTGTTAAAAATCATGTGTGAATTTGCAAAAACGCAAAGCCAATGGAGAATCACACTTCAAATTGGGCTCTCATTTCCTTACATCTTGCAGCATAAATCTGTGTATTGCATGCAAATTCTCATTGCTTTTCAATTGCTACCCCGAAAACATGCATGTGAAAAACGCACATGAATGCAAGAAAAAACTCACATATGAAAAAAAGTTCATTTTTTTGCAATGCCTAAGCAGCTGAGTGGAGTAGGTAGGGTGTTCAAATGGACCTGAACTCAGAACTCCTCTCTGCTCTAAAATATACACAACAGCATAATAACCTTTCGGCTGCTTTCACAGTGGGACGTTATAGGCGCACGTTAGTGCAGCCTGTAACGCAGCCCAACTCACAGTAATGAAAAATCAATGGGCTGTTCACAGTGCCCACCTTGCGTTACAGTGTAATGCTGGACGTTCAAAGAAAGTGCAGCATGCTGTGCGTTATAGGTGGTTTTAGCTGCGTTAGACTGTTTGCACACGCTCAGTAAGGGGAGAGTCCGCTATTGTTCCTAGCCACATGGCTAATTAATATTCACTGCACTGTAGTGTTGTCCAGATCATGAACAATTCGAATCTTTGATCTGGATCTTTTTTGTGAGTCGAATCATCCGGATCATCACAATGAAGGATTTGGTTCACGGTGGATGTCTGGAAGAAACAGGAACTGCAGCTTCTGTGCACAAGCACAATCTTCCTGCTGCATCTCTCCCTTCCCCATTAGCACCCTCAATGTGCCTTCATTCTCCTGCACCTCTCACTCTGCTGCACCCCTGCTTCCCTAGTAAAACGATTCAAAGATTCGGTTCCATGCGTTGCGTTGGGTGCACGTTATGCGACCTTAACATCCCCTAAAACCGTTATGCGACCTTAACGTCCCCTAAAACGCAACGTCTTGGTGTGAAAGAGGCCTTAAACAAAAAACATTTCTTTGTTACAGCTGATACAAATCATAATATAAATTTGCACAGTCTCTACTTCCTGATTCATGGAAGCAGACATATTGTTTACAGCCTGTGCTTTCAAATGGCCTTATCTGCCATCTCTGCCATAGGCAGTCATGTGACACAGGGGAGGATCACATTACAAATAGTGATTAGACACAAATGAGGGGGAACTACACAGGCTAAACTCTTTAAATACATACAGGGTGCAATTCTGTTATGTTTTCATTGTGTCCTGTGCAAGAGTTCAGGTCCACTTATCACCTATGAAGGGGCTGCATAATGACCTCTAAATAAGGGGATATAGAGGCTACACTAAATTCCATAGAAGTGGCTGTATAGGGGTCCTTTATAATACCAGTTAAGTCACTCTGCAGAAAGACCAAATAATGACTATTTAAAGCAAGGGTCCCCAAACTTTTTCAGTCAAGGGAAGGGTCAACATACTTCAGACTGCTAGGGGCTGGAGTATACATGAAATGATGTAGAAAACCATAACATTGAGCATAGGTATTGTAGACAGCGCCTAGTATTAACATGGACAGCCCTCATGTCTCCCATTTAACCAGAGCAGATGTTATGCTCCCAACACAGCATGTGCAGGTAATATCTCCCCAACACAGCATGTGCAGGTAATATCCCCCCAACAAAGCCTAGACACCCCAGAGCAGATTGCTAGGCCAATATGACAGTTTTTGTCTCTAGTCCTAACTGGAACTGTGTTGTATAAGACCATGGGAGGCCTGACCATGAGAAAGTCACAATCCAAGAGGAATCACTCAAAGCTGGCTCTGTGAACTTGCAGGGCTGCAATGCAGACAGATGAAAAGACATACCAATAAACTGGATTCACTATAAGCCGGTTACTACAGTAAAAAAGTAGCTTGCTTACAGTTCCTTCAGATGAGGCAGAATGAAGCAGCCATGTGAAGTAATCTGTCACACACCTTTAAAAAACGATGCAGTCTATATAATTCTCTCAACCATCACCCTCCGGAACAACTATCTAACTTCCTGTCAGATATATCCTTTCCTGACCTCCCTACTGGCTTTCGGGACCTATTAGACCAGGAAATCTCACTGTCTCAGGTCCAACTGGCAATTAAGCAGCTTAAGTTAAATAAGCAACCTGGACCAGATGGTTTTAGAGCTTTATATTACAAGAAATTAAGCGATGTTCTTGCCCCTAAATTAGTTAACGCTTTTAATAGCATTCTCAAAGGTGCCAAGTTCCACTCTGACTCTATTACCGCCTCCATTAGTATGCTCCCTAAACCCAATACAAATAACCAGCTTTGGTCCAATTACAGACCAATTTTGCTTTTAAATATAGACGTTAAGCTTCTAGCCACTCGACTCAACACGGAAATTTGCTCCCTCATACATAATGACCAGGTAGGATTCATGCCACATCGGCAAGCAGGCGACAGTGTGAGATGCCTCCTCCAGTTTATTCAACACGCCCGTTCTTCTCAAATTTCCTCCATGCTGCTTTCCTTAGACATCACGAAAGCTTTCGACTCAGTGTCCTGGAAATACCTAATTACAATACTGGGAAAATGGGGTTTTGGAGATCACTTTATTACATGGATAAGAGATCTATACTATACCCCCTTAGCTTTTGTAAATTATAACGACTTCCTATCCCCCTTCTTCAAAATCACAAGAGGTACTCGCCAAGGCTGCCCCCTATCTCCCCTACTATTCGCCCTTGCAATAGAGCCCCTAGCTATCCGAATTAGAAACTCATAAGAAATTAAAAAAGGAATTTAAGGTCAACCTGTTCGCAGATGACCTAGTCCTTTGTATCACTCGCCCCACGAACTCTCTCCTCGTCCTTAATAAACTCTTATCATCCTTTGGAACTTTCTCAGGCCTACGGGTAAACCCCGATAAAACTAAAGCATTAAATATCTCACTATCACATAGACTTATGCAAGCTCTTCAGGACACCTTTGAGTTTCAGTGGGAACAACACAAACTCCCATATCTAGGCATCTATTTACAAACTCAAACGAAACTCTATTCCACCACAACTATCCGGCATTAGCTAAAGAACTACTCCAACTTCTAGAATGCTGGAAAAGATACTCAATCTCCTGGCTAGGTAGAATCACGGCAATTAAAATGACGCTCCTCACAAAATTTCTTTATGCCTTCCGCATGCTGCCTATCCCACTGTCGCCCTCTTTTCTCAATAACATTCAAAGCAAACTCAACCACTTTATTTGGGGTTCTAAAAAGCCAAGGTTTCGCAGCCTCTACTTATTCCGATTAAGACATGATGGTGGCTTAGGCGTACCTAACCTTAAGTACTACTATAAGGCAGCACAGATCTCCCCATTAACCCTTTGGCATCTTGACACCAACAGACCCTCTTGGGTTGATATCGAAGAAACCCTTATTAATCCAATCAAGCCCTCCAATCTTCTTTGAATCACTCCTGCCGACAGAAGCTCAATTACAAATCCCATAATTAAACATTCACTGTCAGTTTGGGACAGCTGCGAATATTCCGGGAATCTCCTTTCCCCCCATAGACTGTTGGCTTTCTTCATGGGCAATCCCTCCTTCCCCGCGGCTTTGGAATCCCTGGTCAGCTTTCACTGGTGGGTTAATTCCCATCTCACTAAAGTCTTTGACCTATCTACTGACACTGGAATGAAGTCCCTGGCCTCCCTGTGTGAACACAAACAGCTCCCCCCTAATGAAACCTTTCGCTATCTGCAGATTTCTCATTTCATCAAAGCTCACCTTTCCTATACGGAATCCCCATTAACTAGGACCCAATTTGAACATATTTGTGCCTCGATTTCCTCAGGTATTATCTCATTTATATACAAATCACTATCTCATGAACAATCTAAGCATTTGCCAAAGTATATCGCTGACTTGGAAAAAGACCTAAATATCTCAATAGATCCTGAAAATCTTTCAGATATCTGGTCCAACATCCCCAAAATCTCTATCAATGCTGACTTAGTAGAAGTTAACTACAAATTACTTTTTAGATGGTATATGGTTCCCCTCCCGGCTGGCTAAATTTAAAGGGACACTTAAAGAGGAACTGTAACGACAAAACGTCCCCTGGGGGGTACTCACCTCGGGTGGGGGAAGCCTCCGGATCCTAATGAGGCTTCCCACGCCGTCTTCCATCCATCAGGGTTCTCGCTGCAGCCCTCCGTGCAGCGGTGACGTAATATTTACCTTCCTGGCTCCTGCGCAGGCGCTCTGACAGCTGTCGGCTCCGAAGTAGGCGGAAATACCCGATCGCCGTCGGGTCTGCTCTACTGCGCAGGCGCAAGTTTCCGGCGCCTGCGCAGTAGAGCGGACCCGACGGAGATCGGGTATTTCCGTCTATTTCCGTGCCGAAAGCCGCCACAGCGCCCCCGCTGGAGCCAGCAAAGGTAAATATTGAAGCTACAGTCGGCTCTGTCGCCGGCTGTTCGGAGGGCTGCAGCGAGACCCCCGTGGGACAGAGGACGGCGTGGGAAGCCTCATTAGAATCCGGGGGCTTCCCCCACCCGAGGTGAGTACCGCCCAGGGGAGGTTTTTGTTGTTACAGAGTCTCTTTAAGTCAAACAAAAAAAATGAGTTTTACTCACCTGGGTCTTCCAATAGCCCCCTGCAGCTGTCCGGTGCCCTCGCCATCTCCCTCCGATCCTCCTGGCCCCGCCGGCAGCCACTTCCTGTTTCGGTGACAGAAGCTGACAGGCTGGGGATGCGAGTGATTCTTCGCGTTCCTGGCCACAGTAGCGCCATCTATGCTGCTATAGCATATATCATATATCATATAGCAGCATAGAGGGTGCTAATGTGTCTGTGAACGCGAAGAATCACTCGCGCCCCCAGCCTGTCAGCTCCTGTCACCGAAACAGGAAGTGGCTGCCGGCGGGGCCAGGAGGATTGGAGGGAGGCAGCGAGGGCACCGGACAGCTGCAGGGGGCTATTGGAAGCCCTAGGTGAGTAAAACTCATTTTTTTGCTTGACTTAAGTGTCCCTTTAATAATGATATCTCCCCTAATTGTTTTAGGGGATGTAACTCTCCTGGCACACATGAGCACGTCTGGTGGAAATGTACTAAAGTCCGTCGACTCTGGCTAAGGGTGTGTACTTGGGCCTCATCCTTAGTTAATCAGCCAATACCTAAAAATCCTACCCACACCTTATTAGGCCTCCCTTATCCTAACCTTACTAAATCGCAAAACAAGCTAGTGAATTTTATCTTTACTGCCACTAAGCTGACGATAGCGGCTGCATGGAACTCTAAAACTGTTTCCTTTGACCTAGTCAAAAAGAGATTAAGCCACATCCTCTTCTTTGAAAAATTGTGCGCTAGGCTTGAAGACAATATGGCTAAATTTAATAAAATATGGTCTCCTCTTATAGAATACCTTTTGGGTGCTGACAACAGCGCTAGAGTTGCCAACATCTAACCTCGTCTTGGAATTCAAAGTCATGCCTTACCCGTTTCAGCTGATCTATGACGCTGTCTGCTCTCCTTGTCCCATACTTTAACCCTTTCTCCATTACCTTTTCCTTTAATCCTTTCTTTCTGCTCCCTCTTTCTGTCCAATCCTATCTTTATACTCCTTGTTCCAGAAGCACCTTTTAATGGTATCTACCTTATCTCCATAAGCACAGGAAGCGGATTATATCCGCAGCTCACTCCTGCCTCCGCTGGGAGACAGGTTATATTAGCCGCTCACTATATCCTAACGAAATAGGCTCTTACCCAGCCAGAATTCTGGTTTAATGAATGGGCGAGAGATATATTGTTTACATTATGTGTACATCAGCTACCTTCTTCATGTAATAACACTAAATAAGTTATGTAATATTTATGGTTTATCGTTCTATTTAGTGTACCTGATTATAATTTCTCTGTAAAACAGACGCTCAACGGTTGTACTACCCTCTTTTTATTTGTTCACTATTGTCTAATTCCATATTTGACAATAATTTGTCTTTGTTCGTTATCCTTCATGAATGTTACTGAAGTTTTTTTTTTGTATAGTTCTTGTATACACCTTGCTTTATAAAACCCAATAAAAACAATTGAAACAAAAAAGGATGCAGTCGCAGGACACTGTGGAGAAAGGATTTCACCTGCAGATAGCTCAGCAGCTCTGAGTAAAGCTCTCCTCTTCAGAAGAAGAGTAAAGCTCTTCTCTACCAGATCTTTCTCTGCTATCTCTCCAGACAGTTCAGTTCTGTGTGTGGAACACTGTGCAATCCCCCAGATCTCTCTCCAGCCAGTTCCCGCTCCATTCTCTCAGCTCACTCAACCCAGTTTCTAGCAAATTATTTGTTCTCTAAGCTAAGATTTTGTCTCATTGGTTACAAAATCTTCACAGTATAAAAGCTGCTCTCCTATTGGTAAGATGAACTATCCACCTAGGTGTAGAAGGGAAAACTGCAAACAGAAAACTATGCAATCAACTGTTTCAGAGCTGAATTCATAGAACTACAAATCCCAGATATGATTACACAGAAAATATACTTTGTACAGGTACTGAATATTCATGTTGGCAGGCTGGCTACACTCAAAAAAGTGTGTGAACAGAACAGTTTTTAAAATATAAATAGAATATTTTATTGAATACTTCAAAAGATGATGCATTTCATGTGGGCCCTGCTCGCCCTTAGAGCAAACTTGAAGCAAACAAAAAAAAGAACGTATAATGAATTGTATGTGTAGTACGGATAAGGAATAGAGCAATAGTAGCAAAGAAAATAGTCTCGTATTTTAATTTTCAGTTATATAGCTTTTTTCATAACATTGCATCATTCTGTCACAATTCCAGTTTTAAATCCACACTCTGTCTTTTAAGCTATAAAACAATGCAGAAATAATGACCCATTGAACTTTCCTGCAGTAAAACCTTATCTCAAGCTGTCTCTCACTGTTTCTTTGCTGTTTAAGTGCTTCAGAAAACAGGACTGTTTTGGGTCCAGTGGGTGGAATAGCTCAGAGAAGCTCTTTTGCATAGATAACAACTGACGTTTTTTTTAACTCTTTCTGTACTGTTAAACAATATGAGACTCTTTTGTTCTATTAATGTTCTATTTCTTAGCTGTACTGCACATACAATTCATTATCTCATAAGTTTATTTTCCCTTCAGTTTTGCTATAAGGTCAAGTTAATCAGGGTCTTATTGGGGTGCCTCCTCCACCTGCACATTTTACTCGACTTCCCCCATCCCTCAGGGGAGTTAAGTGTTGAGCACCTCTGGAACCCTCAAGCGTTTTTCTCTTGGAGGGTGACCCATAACAGATCTCAAGTCCAGAGTGAGGATGGGTTTTCCTTGCTTGCCTGTGACACTGGTTTCTGGTCTTGCAACCCACTTTGCGACTGCCTCTTTACTAGACATACATATATACATCTGGTGCAGTTAAATACTACACTATGCGGGGTTCCTGTGTTTTCTGTTTTTCTCTATCTTTTTGTCTGGAAGCGCCTTTGGACTGCATCCAGGTGTACAACGCGTACAGTTTGCTTAATGCGCAATAGATTTCTGCTGAAATGTATCGCATTTAGTCTACTGTGTGGTGTAGCAACCAATCACTATTCAGTCACCATTGTTGGTTTCCACTTACCATTGGTGGTCATTGGGGACCTTCTCTTCCACCCTCTTCTTGAGACCTCGTATTTCAGCCTCTTGGTGATTAGTGTTACCCCTGTATTCAACCCTTTAAATCAGTGGTCCTCAAACTAAGGCCCACGGGCCGAATGCAGCCCCCTGTGGCTTTTTTACTGGCCCCCTACACACAATGTATTACTTATAGATGCGGTTCTCTACATCTTTAAATATTGGTGACCCACATACAGAATAGCAGTTCTGGCACCACCCATCCACCTGGAAGCCAGAAAGCAATCATTTGTTAGCTTTTGGATTACTGGGTGGAGGGGATGACTTGTAACAAGCATAATCACATATATTTTGGTCAGTGCTGTGCAGGAATGTTATGGTTTCTTTGCGAAGGGAATATGAAGGGTTGCACTTCATATGTTTCTACAGAGAATGTGTGTGTGTATGGGTGAGATTGTGCTGCAGGCTTTGGCACGCCATGGCTCACATATGACTTGCTATGTTAGGGTTTAGATATCTGCACTGTGTTGGGGGCATACTACCTGCACATGCTGTAGTGGAATGCATACTATCTGCACATGCTGTAGTGGAATGCATACTATCTGCAATATCTAATAATCCAGCTTGTGTCATCTTCCTGCTGCTGCTCTCTTAGTGAAGCTCCATGTGGATTACAAATACTGTTTTATATATGAGCTCCAACTGCTGGCCTACTACTTAGATTAACATTGGCCAATGTTTAGTGAAATTAGCTTACAGTAAATGTTTATCTGAGTTTGATTATAACAGATTGTTTATACATTTGTCATTTACAGTGCACTTAATGATTTACTGTGATTTGGGGATTTGACATCTCTGGATTTTCTGGTGCTTCTTTGGGCCAAGCCCTTCCCAGAGTCTTTGGAGGTGTCATTCTCTATTGCATGCCTTTGCAAGCAACTGCTGGTATTCCATTACTGCCATAACTGTGAGTTCAGATGCTATGACCTATCTGTTGGAGCATATTGATAGAAGGTAAATTGTTAGTTTTATCTTTATCACTTGGTCTCCAGATCCAATAAAATTGCTTAGCATTATGCTGCTGGTTCATGTGTATCACTAGAGGTTCTGGGCGTCACCAGAGTTGGACAAGAGCAGGACCCATCTAACACAGCTACACCTACCGATGCCCTACATGAGCAACTACCACAATTATTGGTGCACCTCCTCCAGTAGGCGCCACGGAACCCCTACTTCTCCTACCCCACTCCGTTGCAATTAGATTTTCCAACATGTACAAACAAAAATAAATTGATCGGGTACATAAGGGTAACAGATGACCCACTAATTTGATCAAAATAATCAAATCGCATGTGCTGGAAAGAAATCAAGTGGAAAAATCAATACGTGTCTGGCCAGCCTTAGAATTATTTAAAAATAAGAAAGTCAATATTCATAGCAAAATAAATGACAAAGTACAGTTTTTATTTTTTTCCAGTTTACTGATGAAAAAAGAAATACCCATATATCCTCGAATATAAGTCAACCTCGTGTATAAAGTCGACTCAAATATTTGACCCTCTTAAGCTGGAATATTTGATTGACTCAAGCATAAGTCTACCCAGCAAAGTTAATAGTTGCACTTGGGGACCAGGAAGCATTAACAGCTGCACTTGGGGACCAGGAGGGATTAATGACTGCACTGCATACAGTATTGCAGCCATTAACCCCTCCTGACCCTTAAAGTGTAACTGTTGGGCATAAAATAAAAAAAATGAATTCTTTATTTTTATCTGGTAAACAATCAATAAGGATGCTAACCAGGCAATCCAAAAGTTAAAAATCACTATTACTGTTTTTGTTGATAAATGATCATTCCACAGTTTACCTGACTCTTATTTGGTATATCTGCCACACAAAGGAAGTTGCAGGGCATGCTGGGTTGTCTTTTTTTTGCTTCTTTACTTTCCCCTCAGACTTAACTAATGCAGCCTGATTGGCTGAAGCCTCTTTGCCTCCTGTTTTCCCCTCCCACACCTCTGGTCCTCTCTGATTGGCCAATATTTCTCATGCTGAGGCAATGCACTTTCTATTGCAGAGCTGGGTGGGAGTGCCTGAAGACTGGGAGGAGGGCGGGCTATGCATACACAATCAGGTAGAGGAGAGTAAGGGAGGAAATTACAACAGGATTGGCTTCAAGATAGACACAGTTAAAATGGAGAACCCTAAGAATGATTTTTTTTTTTTTACTATAAAAAAATCACTAAAATAAAAACATGGACAGTGCAATACATATGTTATGTATGTAGAGCAAGTGTTTATCTACTTACATATGTGTTTTTTTTCTGAGATAGTATGGCTGACAGCTCCTCTTTAAGTGCAGCCAATAACTCCTCCAGGCCCGTACATTACATTACGCACATTAGTGTGCTCAGTGTTGCTCGTGAGTCATGTATAAGTCGAACCCTATACTTTTATTTAGTGAGTCAGACCTAAATTTCTAGACTTATAGTCGAGTGTATATGGTAAGTACATATGCCTATATCATAATTACAATGTTAGTATATACATATAAACACCAATATAAAACAGTTTATAACAATAAAAAAATATGGCACATAGAAATCCTTTGGACTCTTTGGTCCATGTCACAGTGAGGGTCAGATGGTCACACACAATTTGTGTGCCTGAAGTGTCAAAGTCTACGCAGACTCAAAGTTTATTTCCACTGCAAAGTTTTCAGTATAGAGTTTTCCAGACTTCTCTTTGTGCGGATTGTCCAGCTCATTTTTCGATAGATACAGCCTAAAATTAATATTGATAATCAGTATTATTGTACTTTCCCTTATAATACGAAACTGAAAAAAATCCTATGATACAGAGATAGGGACTATAGGTTTATTCTTAACCTGAATTCGTTATTAAGTCGGAACACTGTTTCACCTCTATCCCCTGTGTCTCCTATGTGCCCCCCTTTGCCTCCAGTGTCTCTTTCTCTGCCTCTAGGCCCCTTCTGTGCCTCTCTGTCTCCCTGTATGCCCCCTTCAATGTCTTTGTTCCCCCCTCTGTGCCTCTCTGTCCCCTTCTTTGCTTCTTAATCCCCCTCTGTGGCTACCTCTCCGTTTACTATGCATTAAAAGAGCTTTAATGGTACTGCTAAATTATTTGCTTTCCTCCCAAAATCATACAGATAAGCTAACTGGCTTCCCCCTAAACTGACTCTAGATTATGATGGACATGTCTATGGTAGGGATTAGATTATGAGCTGGGGGAGATGTCTGCACTATATAAATACTTATGAATATGCATTCAGTTAGCATTGGCTGCAACCAGGCAAAGCACAATAAACACCTACAATGCATGTCAAACACTTACTTGTTGTTTTCTACAAATGAAGTATTGAACCAGAAATAGAATGGACAGTCGTCGTAGCCTTTTGGTAGACCCTAAGTGATAAGAGATGAAAATTTGTAACAATGACGCTGTTAGAGAATTGTTTCTTGCAATACAAAATCCCTCATTTATTTTAAACAGCAAGAAAACTGTATATACAGAGTACGTCTTTAAAGCGAACCTCCAGACTAAAAATCTACTCAGCAGCACTGAAAAGGCTTGGTGTTTCTTTAACAGTTTCACAACATCAGAATTTTGTTTTTCTTACCAAAGCCTAATTTTTAGCTGTACTGAAGCTATGCGACGCCCCATCAAAGAAAACTGCCTGGGCATTTTTCCCCTGATGCTGTGCAAAGCATGATGGGATTTCTAATGTTGTTGCTCTCGTTGCCTAGCAGCTGGAAGGGGTGATCAGGACACAGGACAGTTGGAACTGTTTCTCATGCTCCCTGTCACCTCCTTTCACCCAAAAAGATGGCTGCCCCATGAAATCCCAAACATTTCCTGTTTTTTTAAAACAGGGTGGGTAAGAGATTATATCAACTATCTATTTTAAATAACATAACTAATTTAACTAAATGTCAGTATGTTTGTTTAGGCTGAAGTGCCTCTTTAAATACATTAAAAGAGACCATAATTCTGAGGGTGTATTGGAACATTTTGCTTATGTTTCATGAAGGCCACAAAGCAGCTTATCTGCTAGGTGCCCAGACACCCAGGCATTTTAGGCTGGCAAAAATGTAAACAAACCAAGCGGGAACACATAACATTGTTTCGTGGTATGACGGAAGGAAGTTCCATATAGGGTTAGCCACATTTACGGCAGCGCAGTGTCTTTTCAACCACATGACCAAAGGAGCCAATAGCAAGGTCCTATGAGGTGATGTGTTGTTGGGACACACCCACCGGGGGTGACATTGCTAATGAATGCTTGGGAAGCTGGTATATAACAGCTTACATAGTTTCAGGGGGTTACGTCTTCTCCTTTAGTGCATCTTCTTTTTACTTAGCTCCACTTCATTTATGCTGTAGTTTCTCTTAGTGTAACATTTAGAGTATTCTTAAGATAAACATGAGTTATTCACTAGGACTATCTCATGAATGCAATGCAATGCACTGCCAATACCTGAACTGATCTTCATATTCTCGCTTTCCTTTGCTGAGGTGATGAAGATTGCTGATGTACACACCTGTATACCTGTACTTGCCAACGTTTCTGTCAGACTGAGGAGTGTTAAGCCGTTAATTGCAGCCATTCGGGCTGCTGGTGCTGAAGAACGGTGTGGTAACCAATAATGAATTCTTTACAAAGTAAAGAAAGATGTATCGAGATGTTAAATCCAGTTTATGTACTCATTGTATTAAGTGTACAATGTGACATGCCCAACTAGGTTCAGAACTGCTGACAAAGAGGAACTCCAGTGAAAATAATGTAATAAAAAAGTGCTTCATTTTTACAATAATTATGTATAAATGATTTAGTCAATGTTTGCCCATTGTAAAATATTTTAAATCACTGATTTATATTCTGACATTTATCACATGGTGACATTTTTACTGCTGGCAGGTGATGTAGCTGCTGCTTGCTGTTTTGGCAGTTGGAAACAGCTGTAAACAGCTATTTCCCACAATGCAGCAAGGTTCACAGACAGGAAACTGCCAAGAGTACGTACTCGGAATTTCTTTGTGGGAGGGGTTTCACCACAATATCAGTCATACAGCTCCCCCTGATGGTCTGTTTGTGAAAAGGAATAGATTTCTCATGTAAAAGGGGGTATCAGCTACTGATTGGGATAAAGTTCAATTCTTGGTCGGAGTTTCTCTTAAAAATTGTGCCGAAGGAGGCCAGGCTTGCGTCAGCTCCCCCGCCCCCAGCACTCAGGACTTCCAGTCCGGTTGCTAGGAGATGGCCCTTTGGGTAGATTAAAATGTGAAATAACTTTTTTTTTTCTTGTGAACTGGTCTAATAGCCCAAGAGACTCTGTACCATTTCACAAGTGGTCACAAGCTCAGGTCCCACTACAACGGACCCAAGCAGGAGCATTATACTGCTGTCCCACTCCATGTGGCCTACTACAAGATTCTCTGCAATTGTGCAGCAGAAGATAAATGTCCTCAAAGCACCTGTCTAGAAAAATCCTTCCTACTGGGATGGTCTGTGAAAAAGTGGACCCATTAAAATGGATTGGTGTGGGCCCACGGGAAATAATTTCCAGCTTCATCCCATCCATATTTGTCTGATGCTGGTTCATTGTAGAGCGGACCCAGTGCAAACTGAGCCACAGACATTTTTACACTAGTTAGTTGGGTTTAGTGTGCAGGCCCACTGATCTCTCTGTGCTAGTGGACCGATGTGAGAGCAAGCTTCAGTACAGCCTAGTGTTTCACCCACTGTGCTATGTTGCTGCTATCAGGCCAGTATCCAGGCGAACTTTTTAAAAATGTGATCTTACATACTTGACATTGGCCTCAATTCTCTAAGTAGTTTAAACTAGTCTACTGATGGTTTGGTGTAAATCAGTTGCATCAAGAGGGAATTCACCAATAATTACCAAATGTTTTAGACCTGCTCTAAACCTTCGGTAATTAGGTCAGTAAAGCAGTGGAAATGATCAAAAGATGCAATTCACAAATGAGTAGCTATGACTGACAACCTTCTCCTCTGATGAGCTCTCCTCTGGATACAATTAAACTCCTGCATAATTCATTCAAAAGGTTCCATCCTCACATCTAAAATACCTCAGAGAATTACTTTACTGACAGAAATCAGCTGGTCTAATCTCTGCCAGAAAAAGTGGGCGTGGTTACTCCTTGTTTGCCTTTGTGAATTGCATCTTTTGATCATTCCCCTGCTTTACCGACCTAATTACCGGATGTTTTAGACCAGGTCTATAACATTACAGCAAACCATCAGTAGACTGAAAACCATCAGTAGACTAGTCTAAACTGCTTAGTGAATTGAGGCCATTGTCTCTTATCATTCACGCGCATGTGGGAGACAATTAAGGATAGTGATGGGAAGATATTGTCTAAGTGATGCAAATGGGTTCTGTGGAAAAGTTCAATCAATGGAGGCTCCACTTCTTATATAAGGCCACTTTTCTATGGGTAGCTAAACAGCCCTAGCTATGCCTCTGCACTGCTCCCCCCCCCTCCCCCCCGTCATGAGGCTAGCTCAGGCATGGGCAAACTCGGCCCTCCAACTGTTACGGAACTACAAATCCCACAATGCATTTGCCTTTATGAGTCATGACTGTGGCTGTCAGACTTCTGCAATGCATTGTGGGACTTGTAGTTCCTTAATAGCTGGAGGGCCAAGTTTGCTCATGCCTGGGCTAGATTCTACTTAACCCCCAGCCACCAATCAGGACAATTGTTCTGAATGAGATAGCAGGATATGCTTCCTCCATACTGGCTTTAGAATAAGAAACTACTTCTAGGTCCCCCTCTTCCCCCAGCAGGATGATGAAGCAAGTTAATGAAAAAAATGCTGTTTATACTGTCTTGGTAGGTACATTGCACGGTGTGATGTAAACTGACATTATGTGACGCCGAGTGACTACTGAGAGTGGAGAATCCTCTGCCCTAGTGATAGGAAAGAATCACAGCAAAATAAACATTCCAATAACAACCAGAATCCTTTGCACATGGATCAACTCTTTATTTAAAAAGTTCTCCACTGTGCAGAGACTCACTTAGTCCCTAATTGAAGGCTTAAAGTGTACTCGAGGTGATATGTGACATTATGAGATAAACATGTGTATGTATAGTACAAAACTTCCTAATAACCAGGCTGCTTTACTTGTTTTATTTTGCTGCCTGAAAGAGTTAATTTTTGGGCATGCAAGTTACAGTTTCCATCTTGTTGGTACTTTGTCGGGTATATAGTAAACATCACTGATAAGCAAATTACAGCCATTAAAGTTGACCTGACAGAATGCAACTTCTGAGTGCAAGGAGAGATAAAATACATGAATGTGTGACCTTATTCTAACTCTGGGACACTTAATAGGCTGCCACTGCGTAGAGACAGTAAAACATTCAACCAACTTTGTAAATATTTAAATGTAAAAGAAAACCATGAGATATCATAAAAAGTCATTTTTAGGAGTAGGAGATTAAATATAATTGTTTACATAATTGTTTATCTCATCGGTTTATTTTCACCTTGGGTTCACTTTAAGCGTTAGAGATCTTGGATCAATCAGCATGGATTGCAAATGCTTCCAGCTTGATGCACATTTTGTTGCAATTTATGTGCATATTGATACTGGACCAATCCATGTTGGCAACATGGATTGATCTGCATACAAACTGCAACAGAAGTTTCATCAAGTTCGAAAACTTTGCATCTCGCTGATCATTTGTAATACCGTAGGAATTCTTTTCTCTTATCAAAAGAAAGGTGCTAGAATCCATTGTTTTTTGCCATAGTGTATGTACTGTATAACTGTTATAAACCAGATTTTTACATGTTGCTCTATGAGTTGATGAAAGCCGATTTCTGATTGGATGACTGTCCCCTCATGCAGTTACCACGTTTCTTTTTAATACAACCATTGGCATTCTTTCTTTTTAAATTTGCACTCTCTGCAGTATGAAGATGGAAAGTTTATAGCCTGAACTGGGACCAAATCCAGACAAAGGGAATCAGGGCACCACCAAATACAAACTGACCCCACTACGGCTTGAACTGCTTCCAGCAGGGGTTTGATACTTATTGATTGGCTTTTGTAGGCTCCACCCACTTTTCTGAACATTAATCCCAGTTACCCAGTGACCAACTTTGCAAACTTTGAGAACCCTGCCATAAACAGTGTAAGAATGGCTGCAGTTGACATTTTCCCAGTGAAATTTGTATTTGTCTCTGCCCACTGATGACCTGGCGTTGCCCGGGTATGTATTTGGCTGGTGTTGGCTGCACCCACTTTTTCTAACCCTAACACACAATTACTCAATTACCCAATGACCAGGAGCGCCGCCAGCATACAGGCGAGCCACGCCCCCCGCTTGGGGCCTCACACAAAGGGGGGCCTCGCTCTGCTGCTGGCGGCGGGGCAGCAGGAGGGTGTGCGCAGTGGCGGGGGGAGCAGACAGAGCAAAGTTTCAACTCACCTGCCTCGATCCTGCACACAGCCTCTATCTTCATCCTGTCCCGGCGTGCGGCATCTGTCGCTATATTAACAGCGCCCCCTGTGATGACGTAACTGCATTGGATCACAGGGGGCAGGATGCAACAGACACCGGGACAGGAAGAAGATAGAGGCTGCGTGCAGAATCAAGGCAGGAGAGTTGAAACTTCGCTTTGCCCGCTCTCCTCGCCCCTATTGCTGGAGACACCTACCTATCTAACCTATATTAGGGGCATCTACCTATCTAACCTATACTGAGGGGTTCCTACCTATCTAACCTATACTGGGGGCATCTAGCTATCTAACCTATACTGAGGAGTACCTACCTATCTAACCTATACTGGGGGCACCTACCTATCTAACCTATACTGGGGGCACCTACCTATCTAACCTATACTGGGGGCATCTACCTATCTAACCTCAAGTTATGGACTGCTTGGGGCCACCAAAACCTTAGCTGCGCCCCTGCCAATGACCAAGTTTGTGAGCTTTGCAGTCTTTGGCATCAATAATTTGCATTGAAATGAAACAAATCTGATTGGCTGTGGCTCCACCCCCTTTTCTGAATGTGAACCCCAGTCACCCAATGACCAACTGTACCAGGTTTGAGACTTGTGCCATTAACAGAACAAGAATGGCAGCAATTAAATATTCTCCTTGAAAATCAATAGGTTAATTTTGATTGGCTTTTGTAGGCTCCACCCACTTTTCTGAATATTTATCCCAGTCACCCAGTGACCAACTGTGCAAAGTTTGAGAACCCTGCCATTAACAGTGTAAGAATGGCTGCAGTTTGCATGTTCCCAGTGAAATTTGTATATAGTCTCCACCCACTTTTTGGTTATGGGAATAAAAAGTATCCTATATGTTATTCCAGGTAATGTACTATGTGTGCCAAATTTCATTCAAATCCGTTCAGTCATTGTTGCGTGACTAGGTAACAAACATCCAAACTTTCGCATTTATAATATCAGTGAGATTATTATTATTATAAACGATATACACAATACATACATAGACATATAGCTATGGTAGAGATAAGATTGTGAGCCCCTCTGAAGGACAGTTAAATGACAAGATAATATACTCTGTACAGCGCTATGGAACACGTCGGCGCTGTATGAATACTAAAGAATAATAACACTTTATAGTAATTGGGACAGGCCTCCCTGAAACTAGTCTGGGGACAATTATACAGTCCGGCTTTCCTTTATATCAGTTTTACACTTTAGATGACAGCATGATTAATATAGCATTCATCATAGCACAGATCAATGTATAACTACTTACGGCACTAGATTCAAATCTGATCTTAATGTCTCCACTGATAACCGGACAAGCTTCCAAACTAATCACTACCGAATTGTTTCCAGCATCATAGAACAACTGCGTGAAAAAAATGTGAAGGTTTGTTAAACATGCACATAGCATACGATAGAATTAGCAATATCCGATGAGGCTACAGAAGTTAGGTCGCTTTCATATGGGCAGCTGAAGGCAATGAATTCACCGCCTGTCAGCTGATCTCTCGCAAGGGAGTTGCTAGCACTTGGTAGCAAGCAATTGAACAGGCAGCCCCCCATGGAGTCACATCCGAGCACAGCCACAGCTGCGCACAGGCGCAATATTTTGCTGCTGGGTAAAACGCTGACACACGTGAGGTTAAGACAGGCATGGGCAAACTTGGCCCTTCAGCTGTTAAGGAACTACAAGTCCCACAATGCATTGCAGGAGTCTTACAGCCACAGTCATGACTCATTAAGGCAAATGCATTGTGGGACTTGTAGTTCCTTAACAGCTGGAGGGCCAAGTTTGCCCATGCCTGGGTTAAGACCACTGCCATTCTGCTGCATTTTAATAGCACCTGAATGGTGGTCGTGGGCGGCAGATGGGACACTAAACTGCCTGAGAAGCACGTCTGAAAGAAGCCTTAAAGTGACCCTGAATGGAGGCTGCCATATTTAATTCCTTTTAAACCATGCAAAAAGTGGTTTGTCCTACTTGCCATGTTGGCTTCTGCAATGCTTGAATCATACTCCTGAAACAAGCATGTGGCTAATGTAGTCAAACTTTAGTTAAGGCACCAAGGGATGCTAAGGGGTGCCCTAACATATGTATATTTATTCAAACCCAAAAATACAAATATTAGGACCATGGCCCATATGCAATTAACTTTTTCTCCTAGGCGATAATTTTCCTATTCTCGTTAAAATACCTTTTAAGCATTTTACTATTGATAAAGTTGTTAAAAACGTACTATCAAAATTATTTTGGGAATTTTCTTGCTTGCTGGTGGTTTTAAAAGCATTTTATGGCACGGTGTGAAAATATCGCCCATGAGAAAACTCAGGAGAAAAAGTTAATGGCATATGGGCCCATGTGTCTTACCGTACTAATAAAAGGTATTCAACTGTTTTACGATATTGATTTTAAAAAATATCACAAAAAGACAACATCAGGAAGTCTGTAATCAGGATGATACCATATATTGGCTAACTTAGAGGTAAAAAAAACCACAAAGTATGCTTTCGGCTAATAAGCCTTTGTTAGCCTGATGGCTAACATGGTACAACACTCTACTGCTTGTAAAAAAACAACATCAAAAAGACCACAGTATCTCCACCTTAAAGGCCATCATACATTTTTATTTAAAGGACTTAAGAGGTGAAATTTGTAAAAAAAAGTTCAGTACCTGCGTTTATTCTGTATCCACGGAGGACGCCATACGCGCCCTCGGTTTACTTCCGCCGGGTCCCCCGCTCTGTGCCAGACCCCCGGTCGGCTCCCGACCCCACCGCTTGGGTTGGGCTCTCAATCCACAGGTAAAATGGCCTCCTGAGCTTGCCGTGGCTGCGCATAGATGCAAGTGCGGCTGCGCAGCTCTAGGGCCTCCGCCTCCGATCCACGCACAGGAGACAGCCTGTAGCAAGGACGTGGCTGGAAGAGCCCTAGAGCTGCGCAGCCGCACATGCGTCTATGCGCAGCCACGGCAAGCTCCGGCGGCCATTTTACCTGTGGAATGAGAGCCCGACCCGGTCGGTGGGGTTGGGAGCCGACTGGGGTTCTAGGACAGAGTGGGGGACCCGTCGGAAGTAAACGAAGGGTGTGGGTGGCGTTCTCTGTGGATACAGAATAAACGCAGGTACTGAACTTTTTTTTTTTTACAAATTTTACCTCGTAATAATAATAATGTAATGATTGTTGAAAATTGATTTGGAAAGGCCATTCTTTAATGGAGTGGCCAGGAGCATTAAAGGAATGTTGAAGTGAGAAGAATATGGAGGCTGCCATATTTATTCCCTTTTAAACAATACCAGTTGCCTGGCAGCCCTACTGATCTATTTGGCTACAGTAATAATACAATACAATAATACAATAACATTTGTAAAGCGCTTTTCTCCCATAGGACTCAAAGCACATAGTTGTGTTTCAGATTAATACAGGGTTGCAGGCTGGGTTGTGTTACAGAGGAGATAGTCAGATGTTCATGAATGCCAGACTAAAGAGGTAGGTTTTCAGTTTAGACTTAAATGCTTCCAGGGATGGAGCTGTCCTGATTGGGTGTGGCAGGGAGTTCCAAAGTGTAGGGGCAGCATGACAAAAGGCTCTGTCTCCAAAGGTTTTGAGGTGGACTCTGGGGGTGACCATGGTGTTACGTCCTTTTGATCTAAGATTGTGGGGGGTGTGATGCAGTTGCAACAAGTCCTTTAGGTATCCAGGGCCCAAATTGTGCAAGGATTTGAATGTCAGTAAGCCAATCTTAAACAGAATTCTCCATTTTATTGTTAGCCAGTGGAGTGAGCTCAGGGTTGGTGTTATGTGGCAATGGAGGGGTTGGCTCGCAGCCTTGCGTCGGCATTCTGTACTAATTGCAGGCAGCGTAAGTCTTTCTTATGCAGGCCTGTGTAGAGGACGTTGCAGTAGTCTAACCTTGATGTGACGAAGGCATGAACTAGGGTTGGAAGATCCTCTGAAGGAATTAGGTGTTTAATCTTTGCAATATTCCTTAGGTGAAAGAAGGAATGTTTCACAACAGCTGAGATTTGATTCCTGAAGCTTAATTTCCCATCAATCAGTACTCCCAGGCTGCGCACACAGTCTGAGTTGTTCAGGTCTGAGCTCCCTATCCTTAGCGGTGTTGGTTGAGACTGGGGCTGCTTTGCTGTTGAGCCCTGGCCCTCGATAACAAGAACCTCAGTTTTGTCAGCATTAAGTTTTAGCCAATTAATATTCATCCACTCCTGAAGCTCAGCTAAGCATGAGTTTATTTGTGGAGTAGGGTCTGTGACGCCAGGTTTGAATGACAAATATAGCTGGGTGTCATCAGCATAGCAATGATATGTCAGGCCATGTTAATGTCTGAATAACACCAGAAACAAGCATGCAGCTAATCTTGTCAGGTCTGACAATAATGTCAGAAACACCTGATCTGCTGCATGCTTGTTCAGGGTCTATAGCTAAAGGCATCAGCAGAGGATCAGCAGGACAGCCAGGCAACTAGTGTTGCCTAAAAGGAAATAAATATGGCAGTTTACATATCTGTCTTACTTCAGTTGTCCTCTAAGTGGAGGGAGGATGGGGGTTGGGGAAGAGCATCAGTATTCTTGTATTTCGTATGTATATTTGTTCCCCATTATTTGTTTGTACTTTGTACAGCGCTACGGAAGATGTTGGCGCTATATAAATAAAAAATAATAAAATAATAATAATAATATTCAACAAACAGCTTCATTATATTTGCACTGCAATAAACAATACACAGCTACTGGTAGCACTAGCAGTGGTGTGAATAGTATTATATTACATCTCTGTGTTCTGAGCAGTGCTGGTCGTAATGGAGAAAGCTACGCTTACGGATCATTACGCGTAATTTTACGCTATTACGCATTACGAAATTACGCTTACGGCATAGACATTCAATTTCGGTACATGTCTATAATTACGCATAGCACTTACGCAATTACGCGTAAGTATACCGTAATTCAGGTTATTACGTTATAGGCTTACGCGTAAAAACCTACTAGCAATTAATGCGTAAGGTCATGCCAAGCGGAAAAGTTGACGCATGGATCAATGTTAGGTAGCCGCCGACTTTAAGGGTTAATAGCAAAGCCCCCTTAAGTGCTAAGAGCCTCAAATTTGGAGAATATATTAAGGAGATCAGAAGGAATAAGAGGAAAAATTTTTTTTTCAAAAAGACCTTATAGTTTTTGAGAAAATCGATGTTAAAGTTTCAAAGGAAAAATATATACATTTAAAAACCCGCCGACTTTAACGGTTAATAGCAAAGCCTGCTTAAAATTTAGGAACACCAAATTCACAGGGTATATTAAGGGGATCAGTGGGAATAAGAGTAAAAAATTTTTTTTCAAAAAGACCTTATAGTTTTTGAGAAAATCGATTGTTAAGTTTCAAGGGCGAAAATGTCTTTTAAATGCGGAAAATGTCAGTTTTTTTTGCACAGGTAACAATAGTGTTTTATTTTCATAGATTCCCCCAAGTGGGAAGAGTTTTACTTACTTCGTTCTGAGTGTGGGAAATATAAAAAAAAAACGACGTGGGGTCCCCCCTCCCAGACCTCTTTAACCCCTTGTCCCCCATGCAGACTGGGATAGCCAGAATGCGGAGCACCGGCCGCGTGGGGCTCCGCACCCTGACTATACCAGCCCGCATGGTCCATGGATTGGGGGGTTTTGGAAGGGGAGGGGCAGCCAAGCTTTCCCCTCCCCC
This sequence comes from Hyperolius riggenbachi, assembly GCF_040937935.1. Lineage (NCBI taxonomy): Eukaryota > Metazoa > Chordata > Amphibia > Anura > Hyperoliidae > Hyperolius > Hyperolius riggenbachi. Next base: position 100,571,613 of record NC_090647.1, on the reverse strand, counting down.
TCCGAGCCCTTGTCCAATCCAAGGACAAGGGGCTCTTCTCCACCTCCGATGGGCGGTGGAGGTGGAGGCCGCGATTTCCTGGGGAGGGGTTCATGGTGGCATCTGGGAGTCCCCTTTAAAAAGGGGTCCCCCAGATGCCCACCCCCCTCCCAGGAGAAATGAGTATAGAGGTACTTGTACCTCTTACCCATTTCCTTTAAGAGTTAAAAGTAAATAAACACACAAACACATAGAAAAAGTATTTTAATTGAACAAAAAACATAACCACGAAAAAAGTCCTTTAATATTCTTAATTAACCATTAATACTTACCTGTCCCTTTAAAAGCCAGTTCCCACGCAATATCCTCGGAAATATACTAATCAGTTACAATGTAACAAAGTTATTACAATGTAACAACTTTGTTACATTGTAACACCACCGCACCCGACGTCACTCGCCGCTCACCCGCCGGCCGCCGCATACACGCTAGTCCCCGCCGGCTCCCGCCGTCCACTCCGCCCACACCTGTCACTCATATACATGCTGGCACCCATGGGTGCCAGCATGTATATAGGTGACATGTGGGAGAGGCGGGGAGGGCAGCGGAGCCGGCGGGGACTTAGCGTCCCTTCACCCGACAGAGCTCTGAGCTATATTAGCTCAGAGCTCTCGAAAGCATCTTTGTATTTGGGCTCCAAGGAGCCCCATTGGTCCTTAGCAGACCAATGGGGTTCCTTCAAATCAGAAGGAACCCCATTGGTCTGCTAAGGACCAATGGGGCTCCTTGGAGCCCAAATACAAAGATGCTTAGAGAGCTCTGAGCTATATCTCAGAGCTCTGTCGGGTCCTGCAGCACAGACGCGGCGGCGGCGGCGGCGGTGAGTGACGTCGGGTGCGGCGTAGTTACAATGTAACAAAGTTGTTACATTGTAATAACTTTGTTACATTGTAACTGATTAGTATATTTCCGAGGATATTGCGTGGGAACTGGCTTTTAAAGGGACAGGTAAGTATTAATGGTTAATTAAGAATATTAAAGGACTTTTTTCGTGGTTATGTTTTTTGTTCAATTAAAATACTTTTTCTATGTGTTTGTGTGTTTATTTACTTTTAACTCTTAAAGGAAATGGGTAAGGGGTACAAGTACCTCTATACTCATTTCTCCTGGGAGGGGGGTGGGCATCTGGGGGACCCCTTTTTAAAGGGGACTCCCAGATGCCACCATGAACCCCTCCCCAGGAAATCGCGGCCTCCACCTCCACCGCCCATCGGAGGTGGAGAAGAGCCCCTTGTCCTTGGATTGGACAAGGGCTCGGAGGGGGAGGCGAAAGCTTGGCTGCCCCTCCCCTTCCGAGACCCCCCAATCCATGGACCATGCGGGCTGGTATAGTCAGGGTGCGGAGCCCCACGCGGCCGGTGCTCCGCATTCTGGCTATCCCAGTCTGCATGGGGGACAAGGGGTTAAAGAGGTCTGGGAGGGGGGACCCCACGTCGTTTTTTTTTTATATTTCCCACACTCAGAACGAAGTAAGTAAAACTCTTCCCACTTGGGGGAATCTATGAAAATAAAACACTATTGTTACCTGTGCAAAAAAAACTGACATTTTCCGCATTTAAAAGACATTTTCGCCCTTGAAACTTAAAAATCGATTTTCTCAAAAACTATAAGGTCTTTTTGAAAAAATTTTTTTCCTCTTCTTCCCAATGATCCCCTTAATATACCCTGTGAATTTGGTGTTCCTAAATTTTAAGCAGGCTTTGCTATTAACCGTTAAAGTCGGCGGGTTTTTAAATGTATATATTTTTCCTTTGAAACTTTAACATCGATTTTCTCAAAAACTATAAGGTCTTTTTGAAAAAAAAATGTTTCCTCTTATTCCTTCTGATCTCCTTAACCTCCCTGGCGGTTTAATTATTTTGCCAGGGAGGCTGCGGGAGGGTTTTTTTTAAATTAAAAAAAAAATATTTCATGCAGCCAACTTTCAGTTGGCTGCATGAAAGCCCACTAGAGGGCGCTCCGGAAGCGTACTTTCGATCACCTCCGGCAATCGAAAGTAACAAGATAGGCCGCAATGAGCGGCCTATCTTGTTTCGCTTTCCTCGTCGCCATGGCGACGAGCGGAGTGACGTCATGGACGTCAGTCGACGTCCTGACGTCAGAGCCGCCCGATCCAGCCCCTAGCGCCGGCCGGAACTGTTTGTTCCGGCTGCGCTGGGCTCGGGCGGCTGGGGGGACCCTCTTTCGCCGCTGCACGCGGCGGATCGCCGCGGAGCGGCGGCGATCGGGCAGCACACGCGGCTGGCAAAGTGCCGGCTGCGTGTGCTGCTTTTTTCAGAACTCAAATCGGCCCAGCAGGGCCTGAGCGGCGACCTCCGGCGGCATACCCCGAGCTCAGCTCGGGATTACCGCCAAGGAGGTTAATATATTCTCCAAATTTGAGGCTCTTAGCACTTAAGGGGGCTTTGCTATTAACCCTTAAAGTCGGCGGCTTTTTTATATTATACGGGAGCGTAATATTACGCGATTACGGCAGACTGTGTAATTTCAATGGGAGTTTACTGTCTTACGCGTAATTTGTTACGCGTAAAACGTAACCCTACGGTCTACGCGTAATTAATTACGCGTAATACCGTAACCTTACACGTAACGCTTACGGTGCATTTGTAGTGAATTACGATGCGTAATTACGCTAATGCGTAATTTCGGCCCAGCACTGGTTCTGAGTTCTTACTAAATATCAAGAGGTGCAAGATGGCAAGCAGGATTGCTCGTATACAACAAATTGCGGATTCAAGTGATTTCAATCACGGCTCCACCCACTTCTGGATTGCAGTGATCGTGATTACGGATAGAATCGAAGTTCCGAATTTGAATGTGATTTCGAGTCATAATTACGCATTACATCCGTAATCATGAGTTGGAATTTGTGATTACTTTAACGGTTGATAGCAAAGCCCCAATACGTGCTAGAAACACCAAATTTTCAGGGTATGTTAAGAAGAACATTGGTAACAAGAGGAAAAACAATTCAAAATAACCTTATAGTTTTTGAGGATATTGATTTTAAAGTTAGCGGGAAAAAAAGTAAAGTGTAGCAAAGCCACTGTGCTAAAATGACAGATATTGTACTATTAACATATATATAAATGTTTGTTGTTTTTTTATGCTCAGAGTGTGGGAAATCTTTAAAAAAGACCTTACTGTTTTTGGGAAAACTGATTTTAAAGTTATAGTGCAGAATGTGGGAAATGTTTCCGATGCCGCCGACTTTAGCAGTTAATAGCAAAGCCCCCTTATGTGCTAGAAACACCAGATTTGCAGGCTATGTTAGGAAGAACACGGGGAACAAGAGAGAAAAAAATCAAAAAGACCTTCTAGCTTTTGAGGAAATCGATTTTAAAGTTAGAGGGGAAAAAAGTATAGCAAAGTCACCGCTAAAATGACAGATAATGTACAATGAACATGTATATAAATGTATTTGTATGTTCAGAATGTGGGAAATAAAAAGAAAAGTGGAGAGAGGGGGCGTGGCTACAGAGCATGGTGGCTGCCTGATCCATCAGCTCTGTAAAGGACACTGACAAAGCGGCTCACTGCGACTTCCACAGCACCCATCCACCGCTAAAAATGGCAGAGGATCGTTACAGAGACTCCCCGGAGTGGACCAGAGTGCAGCCCAGGAGGAAAACTTATGCTCCAAGGCCAAGAAGACTGCTTGATCTTTTTGAAGAAGAAGGGCAAGATGGCGCCCGCCATGAGGACAGGGGACACCATGATGCAGCATCACGGATTCCAGCACATCCAGGAAGGTATGATGCCCTCAGACATGGCGAAATGTCTCCCATCCACTCCACCTTGCCACCCAGAAGCTCCTTCCTCAGTACCCCAGAGTCCCCAGCTTTTAGAAGCAGAAGCCCGCTGAAGCATGCCGCCGATACGGAAAATAATACGGAAAATAATACGGAAAATATACGGAATCCGGAAAATATACGAAATCCGGAAAATATACGAAATAAGGCAGGCCAAGCTGTAATTACATCATCCCCAGCGTCCAGCTATACAGACCCATTCCTTGACATTCCTGAAACTGACCAGCCACTCACACTAGCAATGATGAAGGGTCTAATGCAAACTTTTAGATCAGCTTGGCAATGTGACATGCAGGCAATGACAGAAGCTATGACAACTATTGCCATTAAAACAGACAAAAGGGTCTTGGGGTTAGAAGAGAAACTGAAGGTGGTTACAGTGGCATACAACGAGCTGGTAGGCTCTCATGAAGCCTTAGTTGTGGAAGTAAAGGAACTAAAGGAAAAACAGACAGATGCGGAAGATAGAAATAGGAGAAACAATATCAAGTTGAGAGGAATTCCTGAAAATGTAACTACAAGTCAACTTAGAGACTATGTGGGAGACGTGTTAAAAACAACTCTGCCAACATCTTCTGACATTGATAGAATCGTGGACAGAGTACACAGGCTGCCTAAGCCTGCTCACCTAGGCCCAAATGTACCAAGAGATGTGATCATGCGGGTACATTACTACCATATTAAAGAAGCTTTCTTGGACACTACTAGAAAAGGCCAGAGACTGCCTAAACCATACCAAGATCTAATCCTATACTCAGACTTGTCACAAAATACTCTTAAAGCAAGAAGAGCTTTTTCTACTGTTACCACTACTTTAAGAGCCAACAAAATAGAATACTCATGGGGCTTCCCCACAAAACTGAGAGTAACAAGACAAGGAACCAGATATATATTTCATACACCTCAAGAAGGCCTGGACAAGATTGCGAACTGGAACATACAGATCTCGGCTCCAAAGCACAGACCATATATCCAATCTATGGACACCACTCCTGCAGCTGATGACAAGGAGGAAGCTGGAAAATCCTCTGTTGCCGAAGCAAAAGACACTTGAAACATGATGGGATACTCAGTGTTCTTTTTTCACAAACTTTCCCCCCCAGAGAACTCTTCTCCATACTTTCTTTTTATTCTTCCCGGATACCATCTTGAGGAGGAGGAGAATTGTTCACACATATAGCCCACGGCTGTGGGCTAAGTTTCTGATGCTATGACCTGGATAGGTCATCAGTTTTTCTTGTTTGTTTTATATTATGTTGTTTTTGTTGTTGTAATTTTTATGTTTTTTCCTCTAGGTTGGACTGTTTTTGATGAGGACACTATTTCTAATATTTTTGCGAAATCTAGACTTTTTAGATTCTTTATACCTGTTTATGCATATTTCACTGATTTAACTGAAATTTTATATTTTATAGCAAAAAATATGTCATTTTTTCCATCTTTGAGCCTGCAACAATCTTTTTACTGCTTATCGCAGAGACGTAAAAAAATACGCAAAAAGGCCCATTTTTCAGTATTGCATGCATTAACTTCTTTTTCTCCCACCTTTTTAGTATATGCTTATGACTGTATTTTCTCCAAGAAAACTAAACAAGATACCATGAACACATCAATTAGAACCTTGATTACCACCAAATGTAAGTGCATTATTTTTTGTATGTATGTCCAGAACCATTAAAATTGTATCTCTAAATGTGAGAGGGCTGAACTCGCACAGAAAGAGATACCTGACCCAAAAACTAAGTAAAGACGAGGGAGCTGATGTGATGTGCTTGCAGGAGACCCATCTTAATAAAGAGGGGTCTGCCAAGTTTAAATTATATCAGTTTTCTACTATATTTCACTCTACACTAAAAACAAAGAAAAAGGCAGGGGTATGTATAGCAATAAAAGATTCAATAGGATTTGAATTGCAAGAATCATTCAGTAGCAAAGATGGTAGAATGATTGTTTTGGTTGGGAAAATAGATACTCAACTGTATACAATAGTCAACATATATGTCCCAAATAGTGGCCAAATTAGATTTTTGAACAAGAAATTTAAAAAAATTGATAAAATGTCCAAAGGTAATTTATTAATTACAGGTGATTTTAATTTAGTAGTTGACCCATTGATAGATTGCTCATATCAGAAGAAAAAATTTCCCTCTACCTTACGACCTACCCTTATGAATCATGAGTTATATGATGCCTGGAGATGTCTGCATCCAGGAGAGACTGACTACACTCATTATTCACCGGTTTTCAAATCTTATAATAGAATAGACTACTTGTTCACAGATAAATTCACACTCCCTTTAATTAAAAAAATTAATATTAATACAAGAACGTGGTCAGATCATTCCCCTATAATATTTGAATTACAAGTGTTAGGCTCCCCACCCCCTACTTATACATGGAAAATGAATAAATATATCTTATACTCAGAACAATCAGCCCCACAAATTAAACAAAAAATAGAAGAATACTTTGAGCTAAACAATAGTAAGGACGTATCGAAAGCTACTATATGGAATGCCCATAAGGCATTTATAAGAGGAGTATTTATACAACAAGGCTCCATAGAAAAAAGAAAGGAAAAATATAATAATATCTTAAAAGAAATCAAAACTACGGAGAAGGCCATATTCGATAAAAAGGAAGTGACCCTAATACCTAAAGTAGAAGAAAAGAGAAAGGAACTTAGTGAAATGCTACACTGCCAATATGATAAGTGGCAATGTATTATGAAAGAAAATTGGTACTCAGATAGGGATAAGGCCGGTAAAATTATGGCAAGGAAGATTAAGGGACGAAGAATAGCTCATAGAATTCAAAAAATAAAACATCCAAAGAAAAATTTAACAGTGCATCACCCAAAAGAAATTGTAGATGCTTTGGCAACCTATTATGAATCTCTATACAACCTGAAACAAGATTCAGAAGTACACCAACCCACTCAAATAGAAATTAAAAAGTACTTAGATAGTGTGGATCTTCCCACACTGGATGAATTTGAAAAAAAACAAATTAATATCCCCTTCCAAATGAATGAGGTTGAAAGAGCAATCAAATCCCTTAAAGAGTAACTGTCAGGCTGCAGAAGCTAATTTAAACCTCTATTCTCCTGTGTTAAACAGTTTAGAAGGAAGCTCAAAAGCCATTAGTGAAGATAAACATTTCAGTTACCTTTGATGTGTGCTTATCTTAACCTCTGTTATAGACCCATAAAGACGCAAGCCGCAGCTAAACTGCAAAGCATTCTGGGGCCCTCCCCTCGGCTGCTAATGAGACGGTACAGCAGCTTGTGTAATCAGTCCAGAGCGAAGCACTGATAAATCTCCGGGCAGACTACACTGCAGGAGTCAGCTATTGTTCCTAGCCACATGGCTCATTAATATTCACTGCACACCGTGTTGTTCAAGAACGAGTGTATCTGTGATCAGAAGCAGGCAGGACATGACGACACATTTGGCTTCACAAACATGGAGCCTGCCATGAGCTGTCAGGAGCATCTATCTCTGCATATACTATATACAAATTCTGTGAAATCCAAACGTGGACAGTGAAATGCATATGTAATGTAAGTACAGCCAATCTTTAGCTACTGATATATGTGTTTATTTTCTCTGAGACCCTATACCTAACAGCTCCTCTTTAAAAGAAATAAATCCCCAGGTATAGATGGTTTCCTAGGTGAATATTATATGAAACATATGAATCTGCTGAAAGCCCCCTTAACAGATCTATATAACGAAGTAGCTAAATTAGGTACCTTCCCTAAAGAATCATTAGAAGCTGTAATTTCACTAATACCAAAAGAAGACAAAGATTTAACTGATCCCAGTAGTTACAGGCCCATCTCTTTATTAAATGTCGATTTAAAAATTTATGCAAAAATAATAGCCAATAGAATAGACCCCCTAATTCCGAAACTAATTCACTTAGATCAGGTAGGATTCGTTAGAAATAGAATGACCAGTGATGCTACTAGAAAAGTTTTGGCAATACTACATGAGCTAGAATGTAATAAAAGGCCTTCTCTGTTAGTCTCTTTGGACGCAGAGAAGGCCTTTGATAGAGTAAACTGGACATATTTATCCACTGTACTAAATAAATTTGGTTGTGATGGTTTTTTACACCAAGCCATAATGGCCCTCTATACCAAGCCTTCAGCTAGAGTAATCTCTTCAGGCTCTCTTTCTGATCCATTCAACATCACTAACGGTACAAGACAAGGCTGCCCCTTATCACCATCAATTTTTATCTTAACACTGGAGCCACTTGCTCAAAAAATTAGAGACAATAAATTAATAAAAGGAGTCAAGATTGGAGATCAGGAGACGAAGTTAGGTTTATATGCGGATGACATATTGCTATATCTTCAGGATCCCAAAATATCATTAAGGAATTTAGAATTAGAGCTCAACCTTTTTTCAGAGGTCTCATATTACAAACTAAATAAAAATAAAACTGTGATCCTTCCCTGTAATTTAGATACCAACTCAATAAACTCTCTTAAAAAAATATCCCAATACTCATGGACAGAAAAAGCATTTAAATATTTAGGTATCTACATCACACCCACCATTGGCCAAATTTATAAAACAAATTATGAACCCTGGATATATGGGCTTAAAACCCAATTAGATCTATTAGCAAAATTAGAATTTTCATGGCTAGGGAGAGTTGCAGCTGTAAAAATGATGATCCTCCCTAGACTATTATATTTATTTAGAAACCTTCCTGTTAAAGTACCCCAGAAATTCTTTACCCCTATACAAAAAATGATCAACAAATTTGTAATATGTAACAAATCACCCAGATTCTCGTATGACATACTAACCTTACATGCCTCTGACTTGGGCCTTGGAGTACCAGATATTGGTCTATACTATAGAGCAACTATTTTAGAGCAATCTAGAGAGATTTGGATTGAAAGTAACAAACAATGGGTAACACTAGAACAATTACAACATCCTATTGTCCCTTATAAAAGTTTATTGGAAACCAAACTTCTGTGGAAATCAACATTAAAAATTCCCAACCCCATTACAGCTAATACTATCAAGATTTGGAAGGATTTTACTCAAAAATGCACAAAGAATCCTATATCCACCAAGCAAATACCTATCCCATTGGGTAATATCCACAATGTAATAAAAAAGATTTCTATAGAAAATTGGGTAGAGAAAGGAATAACGACCGTAGATAAACTACTCCAGGACTCAAAGATGAAAGCATTTCAAGATATTGTACGAGAATATGACATTCCAAGGTCAGAAGAATATAAATATCTAAAAATTCAGAAATTTTTTAAATATCACTTCCCCACTCCAATATTACTTCCTCCACTCATAGCTAAACTTCTATCCCCAGACCAACAGCATCTGAAAGGTACTGCAATATTTTACAGAACCCTGCTGACAAATAAGGGAGGCTCACCTCAATGGCAGCTCACAAAATGGCAACAATATTTCAAGGAAGACATAGAAAGGGAAGATTGGGAGAAATCTATGAGATCTCTGAAAAAGGCTTCTCATTGTATATCACATCATGAGAATTTACTTAAGATGCTATGGAGATGGTACCTGACTCCGAGTAAAATCTCCAAGTTTGACTCCAATGTCTCACCTTTATGTTGGAGGGGATGTGGAGATGAAGGCACCTTGGAACATATTTACTGGGAATGTCCCAAACTACAAAAAATGTGGAAAGAAATTGAGCTAATATTAAAAAAACTACCAGTAAGCCTATCCCACATCCCACCAAAAATGGCCCTATTACATCTAGATATTATAGATATACCACCAAAAGAACGTATACTATACAACCATATTTTTGTAACTATAAGAACCCTACTAGCTGAAAATTGGAAAACTAAATATGTACCTGGTGCTGAGGAAATCATTAAGAGAGTCAATTTTAATCTATCGGCAGAAAAGAAATGGGCAATGAATACAGGGGTCCTTGAACCCTTTATGAGAAAGATAGAGTACTGGTCTTTAATCTACCCAGAGACGGAAATTTTTGATTATTAATAACATAAGGTATGCTGATATGGAGATAAATAGATGCAAGACTTCTGTTCTCTTCCTCTCATATTTATAGAGATAACGAGAAAAATAAAATAGAAATCTTATTTTGGTTCTAACTCACTCTGATACAATACTAACAAATGATTCAGGTTTAGGTTTTCTTGTAATACTGAGTTTATGGAGAATAATAATGGAAAAAAAAAAAACGAAGAATAAGTTATGTTAAGTTTTCACTATCTTTATTAATAAAGTATAATAAGGAATACTGTTTAGTATAAAACAATGTTGTAGATTTTATAAGGTTGTTATCTTTTGTAGCCTAGTTCACCTGTCCTGCTGCCTAATTCACACTAAAATCTAACCTAGAAACCTCTGGATGGTTGCTGGTCAACCATCTAGTGGGGTGGATAAGATTGGCAGCTAGACACTCTGTTTATAGAAAAATGGCTCGGCTCCCTGGGATCTCTGTAGGGTGGTTTTATTCCCCCATTTCCCAGGTTGAGCTGAGTCCATTTAAGGAAAATATTGTACTATGGTGTTCTGGACTGCATACAAAATAGAGTTGTAGAAATATAGCTTAACCAGGCTTGTATGTATACTAACTTTGTACACCTATACCAAGAGATTCTGTTTTATATATGATTATATATGTAATATATTATGTTATGTAAGATATATAAGACTTATTTATAAGTCTGATGTTGTTAAAAATTTTCAAAAACTGTTCAATAAAAATTATTGAAACATAAAAAGAAAAGTGACGTGGGGTCCCCCCTCCCGAGCCTCTTTAAATTTGGTGTTTCCAGCACGTACAGTGGGATGCGAAAGTTTGGACAACCTTGTTAATTGTCATAATTTTCCTGTATAAATCGTTGGTTGTTACAATAAAAACATGTCAGTTAAATATATCATATAGGAGACACACAGAGTGATATTTGAGAAGGGAAATTAAGTTTATTGGACTTACAGAAAGTGCGCAATAATTGTTTAAACAAAATTAGGCAGGTGCATAAATTTGGGCACCACAAAGAAGAAATGATATCATTATTTAGTAGATCCTACTTTTGCAAAAATTACAGCCTCTAAACGCTTCCTGTAGGTTCCAATGAGAGTCTGGATTCTGGTTGAAGGTATTTTGGACCATTCCTCTTTACAAAACATCTCTAGTTCATTCAGGTTTGATGGCTTCCGAGCATGGACAGCTCTCTTTAACTCACACCACAGATTTTCAATTATATTCAGGTCTGGGGAATGAGATGGCCATTCCAGAACGTTGTACTTGTTCCTCTGCATGAATGCCTTAGTGGATTTTGAGCAGTGTTTAGGATTATTGTGTTGTTGAAAGATCCAGGCCCGGCGCAGCTTCAGCTTTGTCACTAATTCCTGGACATTGGTCTACAGAATCTGCTGATACTGAGTGGAATCCATGTGTCCCTCAACTTTACAAGATTCCCAGTTCCTGCACTGGCCACACAGCCCCACAGCATCATGGAACCTCCACCATATTTGACTGTAGGTAGCAGGTGTTTTGATTGAAATGTTGTGTTGTTTTCCTCCATGCATAACGCCCCTTGTTATGCCCAAATAACTCAATTTTTAGTTTCATCAGTCCACAGCACCTTATTCCAAAATGAAGCTGGCTTATCCAAATGTGCTTTAGCAACCCTCAAGCTGCTCTGTGCTGTGGGTGGAGAAAAGGCTTTCTCTGCATACAGCATCTTCTTGTGTAAAGTGCGCTGAATAGTTGAATGATGCACAGTGACTCCATCTTCAGCAAGATGATGTTGTAGGCCTTTGGTGCTGGGCTATGGGTTGACTCTGACTGTTCTCACCATTCGTTGCTTCTGTTTATCCAAGATTTTTCTTGGTCTGTCACTTCGAGCCTTAACTTGAACTGAAACTGTGGTCTTTCCTCAATATGTTCCTAACTGTGGAAACAGACAGCTGAAATCTCTGAGACAGCTTTCTGTATCCTTCCCCTAAACCATAATGGTAAACAATATTGCTACTCTTCAGAGATATTTAAAAGAGGAGGGAAAATTACAATTGATCCCCTTAAATACTCTTTCTTATAATTTGAGTCATCTGTGTATGTAGGTCAGGGGTTACTGAGCTTACCAAGCCAATTTGAGTTCCAATAATTAGTTCTAAAGGTTTTGGAATCAATAAAATGACAACAGTGCCCAAATTTATGCACCTGCCTAATTTTACTTAACCACCCTGGCGTTCTATTGAGATCGCCAGAGCGGCTGCGGGAGGGTTTTTTTTTTATTTAAAAAAAACTATTTCATGCAGCCAACTGAAAGTTGGCTGCATGAAAGCCCACTAGAGGGCGCTCCGGAGGCGTTCTTCCGATCGCCTCCGGCAAGCATAAGTAACAAGGAAGGCTGCAATGAGCAGCCTTCCTTGTTTGGCTTTCCTCGTCGCCATGGCGACGAGCGGAGTGACGTCATGGACGTCAGCCGACGTCCTGACGACAGCCGCCTCCGATCCAGCCCTTAGCGCTGGCCGGAACTATTTGTTCCGGCTGCGCAGGGCTCGGGCGGCTGGGGGACCCTCTTTCGCCGCTACTCGCGGCGGATCGCCGCAGAGCGGCGGCGATCAGGCAGCACACGCGGCTGGCAAAGTGCCGGCTGCGTGTGCTGCTTTTTATTTTATCAAAATCGGCCCAGCAGGGCCTGAGCGGCACCCTCTGGCGGTAATGGACGAGCTGAGGTTAAACAATTATTGTGCACTTTCTGTAAATCCAATAAACTTCATTTCACTTCTCAAATATCACTGCGTGTGTCTCCTATATGATATAATTAACTGACATATTTTATCATAACAACCAACAATTTATACAGGAAAAACATGACAATTAACAAAGTTGCCCAAACTTTCCCATCCCCATACTGTACGGGGGCTTTGTGATTACTATTAAAGTAATCACAGATTACGACTCGTGATTATGGCCATAAACCGGGATTATGGGTCGAATGCGTATGAAATTACAGATGCATTCGAAACCGCAATCCGTGATCGTAGCTGATCACGGATTCCGATTTCGAGCCCATGATTGTGTGAATCGGCCCGTAATCACGGGTTACCCGTGATCAGATCACATGGTCGTGTTGAGCACCACTGGTGGCAAGCAGGCGAATTACCAATATCAGGTTGATATTGATGGTTTACCTGATCTAATATTGTATTGATAACATAGTTATTAGCTTTACTAGTTAAAGGACCACTATCACAAAACATTATAAAATATAATATACATTCATATAAGATGTACATTTGGGCCAAAGAAAAAGGCTCTATATACAGTATGTTCCTATGTCTCGGTCATTTATAGTAGGCAGTAGAAATCTGACAAATCTGACAGATTTTGGACTATTCCATCTGTTCATTGGAGATTCTCAAGGTTGTCTCTATTTTCAAAAACACTTAATGAACAGCAGTTGCCGCCAAAATAGTGTGTAACTAACCCAGGAGGATGGCTGACATGTTTATAAAGATCCTTTTTCTAAAGGAGGATAGTATGCAGAATGATATTCCCTACCTATCCTGTACCCAAAATTGAAAGGCTGACAGTGTGGCACCATCTACAGGGGTCCACAAATATGTAAAATCATTAAACTCTCCTCTCCTGCTCTCTTGATATTCCGGTTTTATGGATGTGGCTACAGACCTCGGCATACGCTACCTTGCAGTTCTCTTGTGTTTCACAAACACACTGGAATACAACTTGTTTCTTCATGATTATCTGGACGCTTATGTCACTTCCATTGCTTTTTCCTACTCCTGTATAGACAAAAAATACTGCATAGTGATATTGTTACAGCAACCGTATTAAATAAAAAATATTTTAGACCCCCGTAGCCATTAGATGGTAGTTGGCCAATAGCACACATCCCATATCACGCTGATACGTGAAGAGATCTAACGTAACTAGTGCAAATCACAGTTCTAGTGAGAAAAGCATAGTCAGAGTTAGGCCGGGGCCAATCACGAGAGCAGATGACTGAAGTACAGAAGGGCTAGGCAAAATCGTAGTCAAAATAACAGGCAGGGTCATACACATTAGTCAGATGTCAGTCGTATTGGAAGGATCAAACAGTAGCGAAGTCAGAGACCTGCCGAGTCATACACAGATATCAGATGGCAGTGGTACAGAGGGATTAAGCAGAAACGAGGTCAAGAGGCAGGCAAGGGTCGGTACACAGAGTA